>NC_070589.1:35837414-35847414 GCF_027409825.1 Scomber japonicus
TCCGCCTGTCGGTCTCACGCTCCATCCTTCCCTCACTCGTGAACAAGACCCCGAGGGACTTGAACTCCTCCACTTGGGGTAGGATCTCATCCCCGACCCGGAGAGTGCACTCCACCCTTTTCCGGTTGAGGACCATGGCCTCGGATTTGGAGGTGCTGATTTTCATCCCGGCCGCTTCACACTCGGCTGCGAACCGATCCAGTGAGAGTTGGAGGTCACGGTCTGATGAAGCCAACAGGACCACATCATCTGCAAAAAGCAGTGACCCAATCCTGAGGCCACCAAACCGGACCCCCTCCACACCCTGGCTGCGCCTAGAAATCCTGTCCATAAAAATTATGAACAGGATCGGTGACAAAGGGCAGCCCTGGCGGAGTCCAACCCTCACTGGAAACAAGTCCCACTTATTACCGGCAATGTGGACCAAGCTCTGACACCGGTCATACAGGGAACGGACGGCCCTTATCAGGGAGTCCGATACCCCATACTCCCGGAGAACCCCCCACAGGATCCCCCGAGGGACACGGTCGAATGCCTTCTCCAAGTCCACAAAACACATGTGGACTGGTTGGGCAAACTCCCATGCACCCTCAAAGATCCTGCAGAGGGTGTAGAGCTGGTCCACTGTTCCACGGCCCAGACGAAAACCACACTGCTCCTCCTGAATCCGAGGTTCGACTATCCGACGGACCCTCCTCTCCAGCACCCCCGAATAGACCTTACCAGGGAGGCTGAGGAGTGTGATTCCCCTGTAATTGGAACACACCCTCCGGTCCCCCTTCTTAAAAAGAGGGACCACCACCCCAGTCTGCCAATCCAGAGGCACTGCCCCCGATGTCCACGCGATGCTGCAGAGTCGTGTCAACCATGACAGCCCCACAGCATCCAGGGCCTTGAGGAACTCGGGGCGGATCTCATCCACCCCCGGGGCCCTGCCACCGAGGAGCTTTTTAACCACCTCGGCGACCTCCACCCCAGAGATAGGAGAGCCCACACCCAAGCCCCCAGGCCCTGCTTCCTTACCAGAAGGCGTGTTGGTGGGATTGAGGAGGTCTTCGAAGTATTCCTTCCACCGATCCACAACGTCCCGAGTCGAGGTCAGCAGCGCACCGTCCCCACCGTACACAGTGTTGACGATGCACTGCTTCCCTCTCCTGAGACACCGGATGGTGGTCCAGAATCTCTTCGAAGCCGTCCGGAAGTCTTTTTCCATGGCCTCACCGAACTCCTCCCATGTCCGGGTTTTTGTCTCAGAGACCGCCCTAGCTGCGCTCCGCTTGGTCTGCCGGTACCTGTCTGCTGCCTCCGGAGTCCTACAAGCCAAAAAGGCCCTATAGGACTCCTTCTTCAGCTTGACGGCATCCCTCACCGCCGGTGTCCACCAGCGGGTTCGGGGATTGCCGCCCCGACAGGCACCGACCACCTTGCGGCCACAGCTCCGGTCAGCCGCCTTAACAATGGAGGCACGGAACATGGCCCACTCGGACTCAATGTCTCCCGCCTCCCCCGGTACATGGTCGAAGCTCTCCCGGAGGTGGGAGTTGAAACTCTCTCTGACAGGAGACTCTGCCAGACGTTCCCAGCAGACCCTCACAATGCGTTTGGGCCTGCCAGGTCTGCCCGGCATCCTCCCCCACCATCGGAGCCAACTCACCACCAGGTGGTGATCAGTTGACAGCTCCGCCCCTCTCTTCACCCGAGTGTCCAAGACATGCGGCCGCAAGTCCGACGACACGACTACAAAGTCAATCATCGAACTGCGGCCTAGGGTGTCCTGGTGCCAAGTGCACATATGGACACCCTTATGCTTGAACATGGTGTTCGTTATGGACAATCCGTGACGAGCACAGAAGTCCAATAACAGAACACCACTCGGGTTCAGATCAGGGGGGCCGTTCCTCCCAATCACACCCTTCCAGGTCTCACTGTCGCTACCAACATGGGCGTTGAAGTCCCCCAGCAGAACGAGGGAATCCCCAGGGGGAGTGTTTTCCAGCACCCCCTCCAAGGAGTCCAAAAAGGCTGGATACTCTGAAGTGCTGTTTGGACCATAGGCACAAACAACAGTCAGGATCCGTCCCCCCACCCGAAGGCGGAGGGAGGCCACCCTCTCGTCTACCGGGGTAAACTCCAACATACAGGCACCAAGCCGGGGGACAATAAGTATTGCCACCCCTGCCCGGCGCCTGACACCAGTGGCAACTCCAGAGTGGACGAGAGTCCAACCCCTCTCAAGGAGACTGGTTCCAGAGCCCTTGCTGTGCGTCGAGGTGAGGCCGACTATATCTAGCCGGAACTTCTCAACCTCACGCACCAGCTCAGGCTCCTTCCCCACCAGAGAGGTGACGTTCCACGTCCCTAGAGCTAGCTTCTGCAGCTGAGGATCGGACCGCCAAGGTCCCCGCCTTCGGCCGCTGCCCAGCTCACATTGCACCCGACCCCTTTGGCCCCTCTCACTGGTGGTGGGTCTGTGGGAGCGGGGTCCCATGTCCCTTTTTCGGGCTGTGCCTGGCCGGGCCCCATGGGTGAAGGCCCGGCCACCAAGCGCTCGCCTCCGAGCCCCACCCCCAGGCCTGGCTCCAGGGGGGGGCCCCGGTGACCCACGTCCGGGCAAGGGACACGAAAATCCAAATATCTTGCTCGTCATCGGGGTTTTCTGAGCTACCTTTTGTCTGGCCCCTCCCCCCGGACCTGTTTGCCATGGGAGACCCTACCAGGGGTATAAAGCCCCCGACAACTGAGCTCCTGGGGTCATTGGGACACGCAAACCCCTCCACCACGGTAAGGTAGTAGCTCAGGGAGGGGTAATCAATATATACCCTAATCACTATATACCCTAATCACTATATACCCTAATCACTATATACCCTAATCACTATATACCCTATATACCCTAATCACTATATACCCTAATCACTATATACCCTAATCACTATATACCCTAATCAATATATACCCTAATCAATATATACCCTAATCACTATATACCCTAATCACTATATACCCTAATCACTATATACCCTAATCACTATATACCCTAATCACTATATACCCTAATAACTATATACCCTAATCAATATATACCCTAATCACTATATACCCTAATCACTATATACCCTAATCACTATGTACCCTAATCACTATATACCCTAATCACTATATACCCTAATCACTATGTACCCTAATCACTATATACCCTAATCACTATATACCCTAATCACTATATACCCTAATATACCCCAATCACTATATACCCTAATCATTATATACCCTAATCACTATATACCCTAATCAATATATACCCTAATCACTATATACCCTAATCACTATATACCCTAATCACTATATACCCTAATCACTATATACCCCAATCACTATATACCCTAATCACTATATACCCTAATCACTATATACCCTAATCAATATATACCCTAATCACTATATACCCTAATCACTATATACCCTAATCACTATATACCCTAATCAATATATACCCTAATCACTATATACCCTAATCACTATATACCCTAATCACTATATACCCTAATCAATATATACCCTAATCACTATATACCCTAATCACTATATACCCTAATCAATATATACCCTAATCAATATATACCCTAATCACTATATACCCTAATATACCCTAATCACTATATACCCTAATCAATATATACCCTAATCAATATATACCCTAATCACTATATACCCTAATCAATATATACCCTAATCACTATATACCCTAATCACTATATACCCTAATCAATATATACCCTAATCAATATATACCCTAATCAATATATACCCTAATCACTATATACCCTAATCACTATATACCCTAATCAATATATACCCTAATCACTATATACCCTAATCAATATATACCCTAATCACTATATACCCTAATCACTATATACCCTAATCAATATATACCCTAATCAATATATACCCTAATCACTATATACCCTAATATACCCTAATCACTATATACCCTAATCACTATATACCCTAATCAATATATACCCTAATCAATATATACCCTAATCACTATATACCCTAATCAATATATACCCTAATCAATATATACCCTAATCACTATATACCCTAATCAATATATACCCTAATCAATATATACCCTAATCACTATATACCCTAATCAATATATACCCTAATCACTATATACCCTAATCAATATATACCCTAATCAATATATACCCTAATCACTATATACCCTAATCAATATATACCCTAATCAATATATACCCTAATCAATATATACCCTAATCAATATATACGCTAATCACTATATACCCTATATACCCTAATCACTATATACCCTAATCACTATATACCCTAATCACTATATACCCTAATCACTATATACCCTAATCACTATATACCCTAATCACTATATACACTAATCATCGTGTTTACTCACCCAGCGACGCGATTAGCGAAGTCCATGATCCCGTCTTTGGTTCTCGGTCCTGAATAATTATATTTCACGTCTTTCTTCAGCCTGAAACAGCAGCAGCGATTATCAGCTGATATCTGATCCATACATGATGATGTCATCAATAGTCACAGTGATGTCACAGTGATGTCACAGTGATGTCACTCACATGAGGATGGAAGGGTAACCTCTGACCTTGAACTCTTTGGCCAAACCTGCAGGAAGAACAGAACAGCTGTAACCTTTGACCTCTGCAGAGGGGCGGAGCTTCATCATCGACCAATGAGATCACGTCATTTTAAAATTCACCATAAACACAAAACGTGAAATAGATAAATTAATCAGATTATATCCTGTCTGCAGCACTGACACACAGTCTGTCTGCAGCACTGACACACAGTCTGTCTGCAGCACTGACACACAGTCTGTCTGTAGCAGTACTGACACACAGTCTGTCTGTAGCAGTACTGACACACAGTCTGTCTGCAGTACTGACACACAGTCTGTCTGCAGTACTGACACACAGTCTGTCTGTAGCACTGACACACAGTCTGTCTGTAGCACTGACACACAGTCTGTCTGCAGCACTGACACACAGTCTGTCTGCAGCACTGACACACAGTCTGTCTGCAGTACTGACACACAGTCTGTCTGTAGCAGCACTGACACACAGTCTGTCTGTAGCAGCACTGACACACAGTCTGTCTGTAGCAGCACTGACACACAGTCTGTCTGTAGCAGTACTGACACACAGTCTGTCTGTAGCACTGACACACAGTCTGTCTGTAGCACTGACACACAGTCTGTCTGCAGCACTGACACACAGTCTGTCTGTAGCACTGACACACAGTCTGTCTGTAGCACTGACACACAGTCTGTCTGTAGCAGCACTGACACACAGTCTGTCTGCAGCACTGACACACAGTCTGTCTGCAGTACTGACACACAGTCTGTCTGTAGCAGCACTGACACACAGTCTGTCTGTAGCAGCACTGACACACAGTCTGTCTGTAGCAGCACTGACACACAGTCTGTCTGTAGCAGCACTGACACAGTCTGTCTGCAGCACTGACACACAGTCTGTCTGTAGCACTGACACACAGTCTGTCTGTAGCAGTACTGACACACAGTCGGTCTGTAGCAGCACTGACACACAGTCTGTCTGTAGCACTGACACACAGTCTGTCTGCAGTACTGACACAGTCTGTCTGTAGCAGTACTGACACACAGTCTGTCTGTAGCACTGACACACAGTCTGTCTGTAGCAGCACTGACACACAGCCTGTCTGTAGCAGCACTGACACACAGTCTGTCTGTAGCACTGACACACAGTCTGTCTGCAGCACTGACACACAGTCTGTCTGTAGCACTGACACACAGTCTGTCTGTAGCAGTACTGACACACAGTCTGTCTGTAGCACTGACACACAGTCTGTCTGTAGCAGCACTGACACACAGCCTGTCTGTAGCAGCACTGACACACAGTCTGTCTGCAGCACTGACACACAGTCTGTCTGCAGCACTGACACACAGTCTGTCTGCAGCACTGACACACAGTCTGTCTGTAGCAGTACTGACACACAGTCTGTCTGTAGCAGCACTGACACACAGTCTGTCTGTAGCAGCACTGACACAGTCTGTCTGCAGCACTGACACACAGTCTGTCTGTAGCACTGACACACAGTCTGTCTGTAGCAGTACTGACACACAGTCTGTCTGTAGCAGCACTGACACACAGTCTGTCTGTAGCACTGACACACAGTCTGTCTGCAGTACTGACACAGTCTGTCTGTAGCAGTACTGACACACAGTCTGTCTGTAGCACTGACACACAGTCTGTCTGTAGCAGCACTGACACACAGCCTGTCTGTAGCAGCACTGACACACAGTCTGTCTGTAGCACTGACACACAGTCTGTCTGCAGCACTGACACACAGTCTGTCTGTAGCACTGACACACAGTCTGTCTGTAGCAGTACTGACACACAGTCTGTCTGTAGCACTGACACACAGTCTGTCTGTAGCAGCACTGACACACAGCCTGTCTGTAGCAGCACTGACACACAGTCTGTCTGCAGCACTGACACACAGTCTGTCTGCAGCACTGACACACAGTCTGTCTGCAGCACTGACACACAGTCTGTCTGTAGCAGCACTGACACACAGTCTGTCTGCAGTACTGACACACAGTCTGTCTGCAGCAGTACTGGCACACAGTCTGTCTGTAGCAGCACTGACACACAGTCTGTCTGCAGCACTGACACACAGTCTGTCTGTAGCAGCACTGACACACAGTCTGTCTGTAGCACTGACACACAGTCTGTCTGTAGCACTGACACACAGTCTGTCTGTAGCAGTACTGACACACAGTCTGTCTGCAGCACTGACACAGTCTGTCTGTCTGCAGCACTGACACACAGTCTGTCTGTAGCACTGACACACAGTCTGTCTGCAGCAGTACTGACACACAGTCTGTCTGCAGCAGTACTGACACACAGTCTGTCTGTAGCAGCACTGACACACAGTCTGTCTGTAGCAGCACTGACACACAGTCTGTCTGCAGTACTGACACACAGTCTGTCTGTAGCAGTACTGACACACCGTCTGTCTGTAGCAGTACTGACACACCGTCTGTCTGTAGTACTGACACACAGTCTGTCTGTCTGCAGCACTGACACACAGTCTGTCTGCAGTACTGACACACAGTCTGTCTGTAGTACTGACACACAGTCTGTCTGTAGCACTGACACACAGTCTGTCTGCAGTACTGACACACAGTCTGTCTGTAGCAGCACTGACACACAGTCTGTCTGCAGTACTGACACACAGTCTGTCTGTAGCAGTACTGACACACCGTCTGTCTGTAGCAGTACTGACACACCGTCTGTCTGTAGTACTGACACACAGTCTGTCTGTCTGCAGCACTGACACACAGTCTGTCTGCAGTACTGACACACAGTCTGTCTACAGTACTGACACACAGTCTGTCTGTAGTACTGACACACAGTCTGTCTGTAGCAGTACTGACACACAGTCTATCTGTAGCACTGACACACAGTCTGTCTGTAGCAGCACTGACACACAGTCTGTCTGTAGCACTGACACACAGTCTGTCTGTAGCAGCACTGACACACAGTCTGTCTGTAGCAGTACTGACACACAGTCTATCTGTAGCAGCACTGACACACAGTCTGTCTGTAGCACTGACACACAGTCTGTCTGTAGCAGTACTGACACACAGTCTGTCTGTAGCAGTACTGACACACAGTCTGTCTGTAGCACTGACACACAGTCTGTCTGCAGTACTGACACACAGTCTGTCTGTAGCAGCACTGACACACAGTCTGTCTGTAGCACTGACACACAGTCTGTCTGTAGCAGTACTGACACACAGTCTGTCTGTAGCAGCACTGACACACAGTCTGTCTGTAGCACTGACACACCGTCTGTCTGTAGTACTGACACACAGTCTGTCTGCAGCAGTACTGACACACAGTCTGTCTGCAGCAGTACTGACACACAGTCTGTCTGTCTGCAGCACTGACACACAGTCTGTCTGCAGTACTGACACACAGTCTGTCTGTAGCACTGACACACAGTCTGTAGCAGCACTGACACACAGTCTGTCTGCAGTACTGACACACAGTCTGTCTGCAGTACTGACACACAGTCTGTCTGTAGCACTGACACAGTCTGTCTGTAGTACTGACACACAGTCTGTCTGTAGTACTGACACACAGTCTGTCTGTAGTACTGACACACAGTCTGTCTGTAGTACTGACACACAGTCTGTCTGCAGTACTGACACACAGTCTGTCTGTAGCACTGACACACAGTCTGTCTGTAGCAGTACTGACACACAGTCTGTCTGCAGTACTGACACACAGTCTGTCTGTAGCAGCACTGACACACAGTCTGTCTGCTGCTCACCTGTCTGTCTGCTCCTCACCTGTCTGTCTGCTCCTCACTTGTCTGCTGCTCACCTGTCTGCTGCTCACCTGTCTGTCTGCTCCTCACCTGTCTGCTGCTCACCTGTCTGTCTGCTCCTCACCTGTCTGTCTGCTGCTCACCTGTCTGTCTGCTGCTCACCTGTCTGTCTGCTCCTCACCTGTCTGCTGCTCACCTGTCTGCTGCTCACCTGTCTGTCTGCTGCTCACCTGTCTGTCTGCTGCTCACCTGTCTGTCTGCTGCTCACCTGTCTGCTGCTCACCTGTCTGTCTGCTGCTCACCTGTCTGTCTGCTGCTCACCTGTCTGTCTGCTGCTCACCTGTCTGTCTGCAGCTCACCTGTCTGTCTGCTGCTCACCTGTCTGTCTGCTGCTCATCTGTCTGCTCCTCACCTGTCTGTCTGCTCCTCACCTGTCTGTCTGCTGCTCACCTGTCTGTCTGCTGCTCACCTGTCTGCTGCTCACCTGTCTGTCTGCTCCTCACCTGTCTGTCTGCTGCTCACCTGTCTGTCTGCTGCTCACCTGTCTGCTCCTCACCTGTCTGTCTGCTCCTCACCTGTCTGTCTGCTGCTCACCTGTCTGCTCCTCACCTGTCTGTCTGCTCCTCACCTGTCTGTCTGCTGCTCACCTGTCTGTCTGCTGCTCACCTGTCTGCTGCTCACCTGTCTGTCTGCTGCTCACCTGTCTGCTGCTCACCTGTCTGTCTGCTGCTCACCTGTCTGTCTGCTGCTCACCTGTCTGTCTGCTGCTCACCTGTCTGCTGCTCACCTGTCTGTCTGCTGCTCACCTGTCTGTCTGCTGCTCACCTGTCTGTCTGCTGCTCACCTGTCTGTCTGCTGCTCACCTGTCTGCTGCTCACCTGTCTGTCTGCTGCTCACCTGTCTGTCTGCTGCTCACCTGTCTGTCTGCTGCTCACCTGTCTGTCTGCTCACCTGTCTGTCTGCTGCTCACCTGTCTGTCTGCTCACCTGTCTGTCTGCTGCTCACCTGTGCTGGTGGAGGCGTCTGATTTGCCGACGTTGATCGGGGATCCGAGACTCTTGAGTTCTGATCCGATCTGGTGCCAGACCGGATCCAGCTGCTGACAGAAGCTGCACCAGGGGGCGTAGAACTGCAACGACCAATGAGCACCCTGATCACTGTGACATCATCATTGTGACATCATCACTGTGACATCATCACTGTGACATCATCACTATGTTCTGATGTGAACAAAAATACTGAATTCAGTGAAAACATGTGTAGTAAGTGTGTAGTGTGTAGTAAGTGTGTAGTAAGTGTGTAGTGTGTAGTAAGTGTGTAGTAAGTGTGTAGTGTGTAGTGTGTAGTGAGTGTGTAGTAAGTGTGTAGTAAGTGTGTAGTGTGTAGTAAGTGTGTAGTAAGTGTGTAGTAAGTGTGTAGTGTGTAGTGAGTGTGTAGTAAGTGTGTAGTAAGTGTGTAGTGTGTAGTGAGTGTGTAGTAAGTGTGTAGTAAGTGTGTAGTGTGTAGTGAGTGTGTAGTAAGTGTGTAGTAAGTGTGTAGTGTGTAGTAAGTGTGTAGTAAGTGTGTAGTAAGTGTGTAGTGTGTAGTGTGTAGTGAGTGTGTAGTAAGTGTGTAGTAA
>NC_070589.1:35853690-35873690 GCF_027409825.1 Scomber japonicus
CAGCTGATCAGCTGCTTCCTGTTAGAAACCAAGCTTGACTTTCATGTTCCTGTTTTATTCTGAAAAATCACAAAATAATAAAAACATTCAATAAAGTTTTATTTCAATCCGTACAGATGCAGCTGCCCAATAGCAGTGTCCGGCTGGGCGTGATGTCACAGCGGGGGGGCGTGGTGTCACAGCGGGGGGGCCTGAGGTCACAGCGGGGGTCGTGATGTCGCAGTGGGGGGTGTGATGTCACAGCGGGGGGGCGTGGTGTCACAGCGGGGGGGCGTGGTGTCACAGCGGGGGGGCCTGAGGTCACAGCGTGATGTCACAGATGTCACAGCGGGAGTCGTGATGTCACAGCGGGAGTCGTGAGGTCACAGCGGGGGGGGCGTGAGGTCACAGCGGGGGGGCGTGAGGTCACAGCGGGAGTCGTGATGTCACAGCGGGGGGGCGTGGTGTCACAGCGGGGGGCGTGATGTCACAGCGGGGGGCGTGAGGTCACAGCGGGGGGCGTGATGTCACAGCGGGGGGGCGTGATGTCACAGCGGGGGTCGTGAGGTCACAGCGGGGGGGCATGAGGTCACAGCGGGGGGGCGTGAGGTCACAGCGGGGGGGCGTGGTGTCACAGCGGGGGGGGCGTGATGTCACAGCGGGGGGGCGTGAGGTCACAGCGGGGGGGCGTGAGGTCACAGCGGGGGGGCGTGGTGTCACAGCGGGGGGGCGTGGTGTCACAGCGGGGGGGCCTGAGGTCACAGCGTGATGTCACAGATGTCACAGCGGGAGTCGTGAGGTCACAGCGGGGGGGCGTGAGGTCACAGCGGGGGGGGCGTGATGTCACAGCGGGGGGGCGTGATGTCACAGCGGGGGTCGTGAGGTCACAGCGGGGGGGCATGAGGTCACAGCGGGGGGGGCGTGAGGTCACAGCGGGGGGGCGTGAGGTCACAGCGGGGGGGCGTGGTGTCACAGCGGGGGGGGCGTGGTGTCACAGCGGGGGGGCCTGAGGTCACAGCGTGATGTCACAGATGTCACAGCGGGAGTCGTGAGGTCACAGCGGGGGGGCGTGAGGTCACAGCGGGGGGGCGTGATGTCACAGCGGGGGGGCGTGAGGTCACAGCGGGGGGCGTGAGGTCACAGCGGGGGGCGTGATGTCACAGCGGGGGGGCGTGAGGTCACAGCGGGGGGGCGTGAGGTCACAGCGGGGGGGCGTGAGGTCACAGCGGGGGGGCGTGGTGTCACAGCGGGGGGGGCGTGAGGTCACAGCGGGGGGGCGTGGTGTCTGCGGACGTGTCGCAGCAGCAGCTGGCGGTCTGGACTCGAGTACTCGCACTGTTGGCACGGAAACGCCTCACCGGTGTGATGACGGCGAGCGTGGAGGTCCAAACTCTTCTTCTGGATGCTGACGGAGAAAACAGGTTACCATGACAATGATCTGACGACAGGAGACATCGGTAACCATGACAACCAGGTGCGTCTTACCTGCTGTAGTCACAGTGATCACACCTGTACGGCTTCTCCTGGCTGTGAGTCCTCGAGTGACGAATCAGAGAGCTGCGATCGATGGAGGCGTACGCACACTGAGGACACCTGAAGGGCTTCTCACCTGGGGGAGGACACGAGGAGACAAGGAGACAAGGAGACACGTTAGGAGACGAGGAGACAAGGAGACACGTTAGGACACAAGGAGACACGTTAGGAGACGAGGAGACACACGAGGAGACAAGGAGACACGTTAGGAGACGAGGAGACACACGAGGAGACAAGGAGACACGTTAGGACACGAGGAGACAAGGAGACACGTTAGGACACGAGGAGACAAGGAGACACGTTAGGACACGAGGAGACACGTTAGGACACAAGGAGACACGTTAGGAGACGAGGAGACACACGAGGAGACAAGGAGACACGTTAGGAGACGAGGAGACACACGAGGAGACAAGGAGACACGTTAGGACACGAGGAGACACGTTAGGAGACACGTTAGTAGACACGTTAGGAGACACGTTAGGAGACACGTTAGGACACGAGGAGACAAGGAGACACGTTAGCAGACACGTTAGGACACGAGGAGACAAGGAGACACGTTAGGAGACGAGGAGACACGTTAGGAGACAAGGAGACACGTTAGGAGACACGTTAGGAGACGAGGAGACACGTTAGGAGACACGTTAGGACACGAGGAGACACGGAGACACGTTAGGACACGAGGAGACTTGTTAGGAGACACGTTAGGACACGAGGAGACACGTTAGGAGACACGTTAGGACACGAGGAGACACGGAGACACGTTAGGACACCAGTAGACACATTAGGACACCAGGAGACACGTTAGGAGACACGTTAGGACACAAGAAGACAAGGAGACAAGGAGACACGTTAGGACATGAGGAGACAAGGAGACACGTTAGGACATGAGGAGACACACGAGGAGACGAGAAGACACGTTAGGAGACGAGGAGACACGTTAGGAGACAAGTTAGGACACGAGGAGACAAGGAGACACGTTAGGAGACGAGGAGACATGTTAGGACACGAGGAGACACGTTAGGACACGAGGAGACACGTTAGGACACAAGGAGACACATGAGGAGACGAGGAGGACACGAGGAGACACGTTAGGAGACGAGGAGACATGTTAGGAGACGAGGAGACACGTTAGGACACGAGGAGACACGTTAGGAGACGAGGAGACACGTTAAAACACAAGGAGACACGTTAGGACACAAGGAGACACGTTAGGAGACGAGGAGACACACGAGGAGACACACGAGGAGACACACGAGGAGACGAGGAGGACACGAGGAGACACGTTAGGAGACGAGGAGACACGTTAGGACACGAGGAGACACACGAGGAGACGAGGAGGACACGAGAAGACACGTTAGGACACGAGGAGACACGTTAGGACACGAGGAGGAGACGAGGAGACACGTTAGGACACGAGTAGGACATGAGGAGACATGTTAGGACACGAAGAGACACGTTAGGAGACGAGGAGGACACGTTAGGACACGAGGAGACATGTTAGGACACGAGGAGACACACGAGGAGACGAGGAGGAGACGGGAAGACACGTTAGGACACGAGGAGACACGTTAGGACACGAGGAGACACGTTAGGACACGAAGAGATACAATAGGAGACGAGGAGGACACGTTAGGACACGATGAGACACGTTAGGACACGATGAGACACGTTAGGACACGAGGAGACACGTTAGGAGACGAGGAGGACACGTTAGGACACGAGGAGACACGTTAGGACACGAGGAGACACGTTAGGACACGAAGAGACACGTTAGGAGACGAGGAGACACGTTAGGACACGAGGAGACACGTTAGGACACGAGGAGACACGTTAGGACGTGTGTGTGTATGTGTGTGTGTGTGTGAGTGTGTACCTGTGTGTGTGTGTGTGAGTGTGTACCTGTGTGTGTGTGAGTGTATGTGTGTGTGTGTGAGTGTGTACCTGTGTGTGTGTACCTGTGTGTGTGTACCTGTGTGTGTGTGTGTGTGTATATGTGTGTGTGTGTGTGTGTGTGTATATGTGTGTGTGTGTGTGTGTGTGTACCTGTGTGTGTGTGTGTGTGAGTGTGTACCTGTGTGTGTGTGAGTGTGTACCTGTGTGTGTGTACCTGTGTGTGTGTGTGTGTGTGTGTGAGTGTGTACCTGTGTGTGTGTGTGTGTGTGTGTGTACCTCTGTGTGTGTGTGTGTGTGTGTGTGTGTGTGTGTGTGTGTGTGTGAGTGTGTACCTGTGTGTGTGTGTGTGTGTGTGTGTACCTCTGTGTGTGTGTGTGTACCTCTGTGTGTGTGTGTGTGTGTGTGTACCTGTGTGTGTGTGTGTGTGTGTACCTGTGTGTGTGTGTGTGTGTGTGTATGTGTGTGTGTGTGTGTGTGTGTGTGTGTGTGTGTACCTGTGTGTGTGTGTGTGTGTGTGTGTACCTGTGTGTGTCCTCAGGTGTTGCAGTAGTGAGGCCTTCAGTCTGCTTTTGTACTCGCAGTGAGAACAACGGAACGGTTTCTCTCCTCTGTGAACGTCCAGGTGGCGTCTGAGCGTCAGTCTGCTGGAGAACTTCCTGTAGAGAACGTACGTGTTAACAGAACTTCCTGTAGAGAACACACGTGTTAACAGAACTTCCTGTAGAGAACGTACGTGTTAACAGAACTTCCTGTAGAGAACACACGTGTTAACAGAACTTCCTGTAGAGAACATATGTGTTAACAGAACTTCCTGTAGAGAACATATGTGTTAACAGAACTTCCTGTAGAGAACATACGTGTTAACAGAACTTCCTGTAGAGAACATACGTGTTAACAGAACTTCCTGTAGAGAACACACGTGTTAACAGAACTTCCTGTAGAGAACATACGTGTTAACAGAACTTCCTGTAGAGAACATACGTGTTAACAGAACTTCCTGTAGAGAACATACGTGTTAACAGAACTTCCTGTAGAGAACATATGTGTTAACAGAACTTCCTGTAGAGAACATATGTGTTAACAGAACTTCCTGTAGAGAACATACGTGTTAACAGAACTTCCTGTAGAGAACACACGTGTTAACACAACTTCCTGTAGAGAACACACGTGTTAACAGAACTTCCTGTAGAGAACATACGTGTTAACAGAACTTCCTGTAGAGAACATACGTGTTAACAGAACTTCCTGTAGAGAACATACGTGTTAACAGAACTTCCTGTAGAGAACATGCGTGTTAACAGAACTTCCTGTAGAGAACGTACGTGTTAACACAACTTCCTGTAGAGAACATGCGTGTTAACAGAACTTCCTGTAGAGAACGTACGTGTTAACACAACTTCCTGTAGAGAACACACGTGTTAACAGAACTTCCTGTAGAGAACATGCGTGTTAACAGAACTTCCTGTAGAGAACGTACGTGTTAACAGAACTTCCTGTAGAGAACGTACGTGTTAACACAACTTCCTGTAGAGAACATACGTGTTAACAGAACTTCCTGTAGAGAACATACGTGTTAACAGAACTTCCTGTAGAGAACACACGTGTTAACAGAACTTCCTGTAGAGAACGTACGTGTTAACAGAACTTCCTGTAGAGAACGTACGTGTTAACACAACTTCCTGTAGAGAACGTACGTGTTAACAGAACTTCCTGTAGAGAACACACGTGTTAACACAACTTCCTGTAGAGAACACACGTGTTAACAGAACTTCCTGTAGAGAACGTACGTGTTAACAGAACTTCCTGTAGAGAACACACGTGTTAACACAACTTCCTGTAGAGAACATACGTGTTAACACAACTTCCTGTAGAGAACATACGTGTTAACAGAACTTCCTGTAGAGAACACGCGTGTTCTCACCTGTGACACAACGAGCAGCAGAACCGCGTCGACTCTTCCTCCTTCTCTTCTTCTTCTGTTTTTGTTCTGGTTCTCTTCCTGCTGTCTGACGCGTGCTGCAGAGAACACGCCTGTGTTCTGAAACAGAAACACGTGATGATGTCACAGAAACACGTGATGATGTCACAGAAACATGAGATGATGTCACAGAAACATGAGATGATGTCACAGAAACATGAGATGATGTCACAGAAACATGAGATGATGTCACAGAAACACGTGATGATGTCACAGAAACACGTGATGATGTCACAGAAACGTGATGATGTCACAGAAACATGTGATGATGTCACAGAAACATGAGATGATGTCACAGAAACATGATGTCACAGAAACACGTGATGATGTCACAGAAACACGTGATGATGTCACAGAAACATGAGATGATGTCACAGAAACATGATGTCACAGAAACACGTGATGATGTCACAGAAACACGTGATGATGTCACAGAAACGTGATGATGTCACAGAAACACGTGATGATGTCACAGAAAGTGTGACTCACTTTGTTTCTAGGTGCTTCACCTTCTTCCTGTCTGCTCGTCCAATCAGCTGCTGCCTCCGTCCATCTGCAGGACACACGAGACTAGTTATTGATCTGTGACTAGTTATTGATCAGTGACTAGTTATTGATCAGTGACTAGTTATTGATCTATGACTAGTTATTGATCAGTGACTAGTTATTGATCAGTGACTAGTTATTGATCAGTGACTAGTTATTGACAGGTGACTAGTTATTGATCAGTGACTAGTTATTGATCAGTGACTAGTTATTGATCAGTGACTAGTTATTGATCAGTGACTAGTTATTGACAGGTGACTAGTTATTGATCTGTGACTAGTTATTGATCTATGACTAGTTATTGATCTATGACTAGTTATCTGTAACTAGTTATTGATCAGTGACTAGTTATTGATCTGTCACTAGTTATTGATCTATGACTAGTTATTGATCAGTGACTAGTTATTGATCTGTGACTAGTTATTGATCTATGACTAGTTATTGATCTATGACTAGTTATCTGTAACTAGTTATTGATCAGTGACTAGTTATTGATCTGTCACTAGTTATTGATCTATGACTAGTTATTGACAGGTGACTAGTTATTGATCTGTGACTAGTTATTGATCTATGACTAGTTATTGATCTATGACTAGTTATCTGTAACTAGTTATTGATCAGTGACTAGTTATTGATCTGTCACTAGTTATTGATCTGTGACTAGTTATTGACAGGTGACTAGTTATTGATCTGTGACTAGTTATTGATCTATGACTAGTTATTGATCTATGACTAGTTAGTGATCAGTGACTAGTTATTGATCTGTGACTAGTTATTGATCAGTGACTAGTTATTGATCAGTGACTAGTTATTGATCAGTGACTAGTTATTGATCAGTGACTAGTTATTGATCTGTGACTAGTTAGTGATCTGTGACTAGTTATTGATCAGTGACTAGTTATTGACAGGTGACTAGTTATTGATCTGTGACTAGTTATTGACAGGTGACTAGTTATTGATCTGTGACTAGTTATTGATCTATGACTAGTTATTGATCTATGACTAGTTATCTGTAACTAGTTATTGATCAGTGACTAGTTATTGATCTGTCACTAGTTATTGATCTATGACTAGTTATTGATCAGTGACTAGTTAGTGATCAGTGACTAGTTATTGATCTATGACTAGTTATTGATCTATGACTAGTTATCTGTAACTAGTTATTGATCAGTGACTAGTTATTGATCTGTCACTAGTTATTGATCTATGACTAGTTATTGATCAGTGACTAGTTATTGATCTGTCACTAGTTATTGATCTATGACTAGTTATTGATCTATGACTAGTTATTGATCAGTGACTAGTTATTGATCTGTCACTAGTTATTGATCAGTGACTAGTTATTGATCTGTGACTAGTTATTGATCTGTGACTAGTTATTGATCAGTGACTAGTTATTGACAGGTGACTAGTTATTGACAGGTGACTAGTTATTGATCTATGACTAGTTATTGATCAGTGACTAGTTATTGATCTGTGACTAGTTATTGATCTATGACTAGTTATTGATCAGTGACTAGTTATTGATCTGTGACTAGTTATTGATCTGTGACTAGTTATTGACAGGTGACTAGTTATTGATCAGTGACTAGTTATTGATCTGTGACTAGTTATTGATCTATGACTAGTTATTGATCTATGACTAGTTATTGATCAGTGACTAGTTATTGATCTGTGACTAGTTATTGATCTGTGACTAGTTATTGATCTGTGACTAGTTATTGACAGGTGACTAGTTATTGATCAGTGACTAGTTATTGATCAGTGACTAGTTATTGACAGGTGACTAGTTATTGATCAGTGACTAGTTATTGATCTATGACTAGTTATTGATCAGTGACTAGTTATTGATCTGTCACTAGTTATTGATCAGTGACTAGTTATTGATCTGTGACTAGTTATTGATCTGTGACTAGTTATTGATCAGTGACTAGTTATTGACAGGTGACTAGTTATTGACAGGTGACTAGTTATTGATCTATGACTAGTTATTGATCAGTGACTAGTTATTGATCTGTGACTAGTTATTGATCTATGACTAGTTATTGATCAGTGACTAGTTATTGATCTGTGACTAGTTATTGATCAGTGACTAGTTATTGATCTGTGACTAGTTATTGATCAGTGACTAGTTATTGACAGGTGACTAGTTATTGATCAGTGACTAGTTATTGATCAGTGACTAGTTATTGACAGGTGACTAGTTATTGATCAGTGACTAGTTATTGATCCGTGACTAGTTATTGATCTGTGACTAGTTATTGATCTGTGACTAGTTATTGATCAGTAACTAGTTATTGATCTGTGACTAGTTATTGATCTGTGACTAGTTATTGATCAGTGACTAGTTATTGATCTGTGACTAGTTATTGATCAGTGACTAGTTATTGATCAGTGACTAGTTATTGATCTGTGACTAGTTATTGATCAGTGACTAGTTATTGATCTGTGACTAGTTATTGATCAGTAACTAGTTATTGATCTGTGACTAGTTATTGATCTGTGACTAGTTATTGATCTGTGACTAGTTATTGATCAGTAACTAGTTATTGATCTGTGACTAGTTATTGATCAGTGACTAGTTATTGATCAGTGACTAGTTATTGATCTATGACTAGTTATTGATCAGTGACTAGTTATTGATCTGTGACTAGTTATTGATCAGTTATTGATCTGTGACTAGTTATTGATCTGTGACTAGTTATTGACAGGTGACTAGTTATTGATCTGTGACTAGTTATTGATCAGTGACTAGTTATTGATCTGTGACTAGTTATTGATCTGTGACTAGTTATTGATCTATGACTAGTTATTGATCAGTGACTAGTTATTGATCTGTGACTAGTTATTGATCAGTTATTGATCTGTGACTAGTTATTGATCTGTGACTAGTTATTGACAGGTGACTAGTTATTGATCAGTGACTAGTTAGTGATCAGTGACTAGTTATTGATCAGTGACTAGTTATTGATCCCTGACTAGTTATTGATCAGTGACTAGTTATTGATCAGTGACTAGTTATTGATCCCTGACTAGTTATTGATCAGTGACTAGTTATTGATCAGTGACTAGTTATTGACAGGTGACTAGTTATTGATCAGTGACTAGTTATTGATCTGAGACTAGTTATCTGTGACTTGTTATTGATCTGTGACTAGTTATTGATCAGTGACTAGTTATTGATCTGTGACTACTTATTGATCTGTGACTAGTTATTGATCAGTGACTAGTTATTGATCTGTGACTAGTTATTGATCAGTGACTAGTTATTGATCTGTGACTAGTTATTGACAGGTGACTAGTTATTGATCTATGACTAGTTATTGATCTGTGACTAGTTATTGATCTGTGACTAGTTATTGATCTGTGACTACTTATTGATCTGTGACTAGTTATTGATCTATGACTAGTTATTGATCTGTGACTAGTTATTGATCTGTGACTAGTTATTGATCTGTGACTAGTTATTGATCTATGACTAGTTATTGACAGGTGACTAGTTATTGATCTATGACTAGTTATTGATCTGTGACTAGTTATTGATCTGTGACTACTTATTGATCTGTGACTAGTTATTGATCAGTGACTAGTTATTGATCCCTGACTAGTTATTGATCCGTGTCTAGTTATTGATCTGTGACTAGTTATTGATCAGTGACTAGTTATTGATCTGTGACTAGTTATTGATCTGTGACTAGTTATTGATCAGTGACTAGTTATTGATCTGTGACTAGTTATTGATCAGTGACTAGTTATTGATCTGTGACTAGTTATTGATCAGTGACTAGTTATTGATCAGTGACTAGTTATTGATCCGTGACTAGTTATTGATCAGTGACTAGTTATTGATCAGTGACTAGTTATTGATCCGTGACTAGTTATTGATCTGTGACTAGTTATTGATCAGTGACTAGTTATTGATCTGTGACTAGTTATTGATCTGTGACTAGTTATTGATCAGTGACTAGTTATTGATCAGTGACTAGTTATTGATCTGTGACTAGTTATTGATCAGTGACTAGTTATTGATCTGTGACTAGTTATTGATCAGTGACTAGTTATTGATCCGTGACTAGTTATTGATCAGTGACTAGTTATTGATCAGTGACTAGTTATTGATCCGTGACTAGTTATTGATCTGTGACTAGTTATTGATCAGTGACTAGTTATTGATCTGTGACTAGTTATTGATCAGTGACTAGTTATTGATCAGTGACTAGTTATTGATCAGTGACTAGTTATTGATCCGTGACTAGTTATTGATCAGTGACTAGTTATTGATCTATGACTAGTTATTGATCAGTGACTAGTTATTGATCTGTCACTAGTTATTGATCTATGACTAGTTATTGATCAGTGACTAGTTATTGATCTGTGACTAGTTATTGATCTGTGACTAGTTATTGATCTGTGACTAGTTATTGATCAGTGACTAGTTATTGACAGGTGACTAGTTATTGATCAGTGACTAGTTATTGACTAGTTATTGACAGGTGACTAGTTATTGATCAGTGACTAGTTATTGACAGGTGACTAGTTATTGATCCGTGACTAGTTATTGATCAGTGACTAGTTATTGATCCCTGACTAGTTATTGATCCGTGACTAGTTATTGATCCGTGACTAGTTATTGATCCCTGACTAGTTATTGATCTGTGACTAGTTATTGATCTGTGACTAGTTAGTGATCTGTGACTAGTTATTGATCAGTGACTAGTTATTGATCAGTGACTAGTTATTGATCTGTGACTAGTTATTGATCAGTGACTAGTTATTGATCAGTGACTAGTTATTGATCTGTAAGTAGTTATTGATCTGTGACTAGTTATTGACAGGTGACTAGTTATTGATCTGTGACTAGTTATTGATCTGTGACTAGTTATTGATCTGTGACTAGTTATTGATCTGTGACTAGTTATTGATCCGTGACTAGTTATTGATCCCTGACTAGTTATTGATCTGTGACTAGTTAGTGATCTGTGACTAGTTAGTGATCTGTGACTAGTTATTGATCAGTGACTAGTTATTGATCTGTGACTAGTTATTGATCAGTGACTAGTTATTGATCAGTGACTAGTTATTGATCAGTGACTAGTTATCTGTGACTAGTTATTGATCTGTGACTAGTTATTGATCTGTGACTAGTTATTGATTTGTGACTAGTTATTGATCTGTGACTAGTTATTGACAGGTGACTAGTTATCTGTGACTAGTTATTGATCTGTGACTAGTTATTGATCTGTGACTAGTTATTGATCTGTGACTAGTTATTGATCAGTGACTAGTTATTGATCCGTGACTAGTTATTGATCTGTGACTAGTTATTGATCAGTGACTAGTTATTGATCTAGTTATTGATCAGTGACTAGTTATTGATCTGTGACTAGTTATTGATCCGTGACTAGTTATTGATCTGTGACTAGTTATTGATCAGTGACTAGTTATTGATCTAGTTATTGATCAGTGACTAGTTATTGATCTGTGACTAGTTATTGATCAGTGACTAGTTATTGATCTAGTTATTGATCAGTGACTAGTTATTGACAGGTGACTAGTTATTGATCTGTGACTAGTTATTGATCAGTGACTAGTTAGTGATCTGTGACTAGTTATTGATCTGTGACTAGTTATTGATCTGTGACTAGTTATTGATCAGTGACTAGTTATTGACAGGTGACTAGTTATTGATCAGTGACTAGTTATTGACAGGTGACTAGTTATTGACAGGTGACTAGTTATTGATCAGTGACTAGTTATTGATCTGTGACTAGTTATTGATCTGTGACTAGTTATTGATCAGTGACTAGTTATTGATCTGTGACTAGTTATTGATCTGTGACTAGTTATCCGTGACTAGTTAGTGACAGGTGATGGTGAGGTGTAACTAGTTATTGATCAGTGACTAGTTATTGATCAGTGAATAGTTATTGATCAGTGACTAGTTATCTGTGACTAGTTAGTGACAGGTGACTAGTTAGTGACAGGTGACTAGTTATTGACAGGTGATGGTGAGGTGTGACTAGTTATTGACAGGTGATGGTGAGGTGTGACTAGTTAGTGACAGGTGACTAGTTAGTGACAGGTGATGGTGAGGTGTGTGATTGGACCTGAGCGGTCGCTGTGTGTCTCGTGGTGAGCGAGGTGTGACGCCTCCCTCTTCTTCTTCTTCTTCTTCTTCTTCTTCTGCTGCTGCCTCCTGCAGTGAGTCCTCCAGTGCAGCTCCAGCTGACTCCAGCTGTCGGCCGGCAGGCTGCAGCGCACGCAGCCGAACCCCCCCCCCGCCCGGTGGGACCGCACGTGCACGTCCAGCAGCCGCCGGGACGGCAGCGTCAGGGGACACAGGAGACACTGCAGCCGGCGTCTTCTGGACGTCTGCACGCTGTCTGTGGAGCCTGGGGGAGGAGCAGGAGGAGGAGCAGGAGGAGGAGCAGGAGGAGGAGCAGGAGGAGGAGCAGGAGGAGGAGCAGAAGGAGGCCGGGCAGCAGAGATACGACACAGTCCCAGAGTCATCAGGTGGGCGGACTGCGCCATCTCCTCCTGAGTGGCGGGGGGGTCGATGGGACAGGACAGATCCACAGAGCCCCCCTTCAGAGGGAAGATGGAAGATTCCTCCTCAAACAGAGTGCTGACCTGCAGAGAACACACAAGTACACACATGTACTGTGTGTGTATAATATGTGTATGTGTGTGTGTGTGTGTGTGTGTGTGTGTGTGTATCACCTCACAAGTGTGGGCTACCTGCAGCCCCCCCTCAGTGATGTCACAGGTGGGCGGGGTCATGCTGTCCAGCATGTTGTAAAGCAGGAAGTCTTCGTCGTCGTCGCTGTGCTTTGATTGGCCGCTCAGATCGAGCTGATAGGGCGACGCCCCCCCTGGCCCCTCCTCCTCTTCCTCGCTCAGACAGGTGAGGGGGGGGGGGCGGTGTCGCAGGCTCAGGTGAGTGGTGATGTCATCCTTCATGGCGCAGGTGAACTGACACAGTTTACAGCGGAACACTTCCACCAGGAAGGCCTCCACCTGTCCGGACACGCCCCCTACCTTCTCACAGTACAGGTGAGACTCCGCCCCCCCCGACACCTGCAGGGTCACCATGGCAACCTCACGGTACCGCTGCAGCAACATCATCACTGTGACATCACCGCTGTGACCTGCAGGAGGACACACAGGGTTCGGGTTACATCAACCAGCTGTGTTCAAATGTGTTTTATGTTTCCTTTATTATATTATTCAGTTACCACGGTGACTGACTCAGAGTTTCAGTTACCACGGTGACTGACTCAGGGTTTCAGTTACCACGGTGACTGACCCAGAGTTTCAGTTACCACGGTGACTGACTCAGAGTTTCAGTTACCACGGTGACTGACTCAGGGTTTCAGTTACCACGGTGACTGACTCAGAGTTTCAGTTACCACGGTGACTGACTCAGAGTTTCAGTTACCACGGTGACTGGCTCAGGGTTTCAGTTACCACGGTGACTGACTCAGGGTTTCAGTTACCACGGTGACTGACCCAGAGTTTCAGTTACCACGGTGACTGACTCAGGGTTTCAGTTACCACGGTGACTGACTCAGGGTTTCAGTTACCACGGTGACTGACTCAGAGTTTCAGTTACCACGGTGACTGAATCAGAGTTTCAGTTACCACGGTGACTGACCCAGAGTTTCAGTTACCACGGTGACTGACTCAGAGTTTCAGTTACCACGGTGACTGACTCAGAGTTTCAGTTACCACGGTGACTGACCCAGAGTTTCAGTTACCACGGTGACTGACTCAGGGTTTCAGTTACCACGGTGACTGACTCAGGGTTTCAGTTACCACGGTGACTGACTCAGGGTTTCAGTTACCACGGTGACTGACTCAGAGTTTCAGTTACCACGGTGACTGAATCAGAGTTTCAGTTACCACGGTGACTGACTCAGGGTTTCAGTTACCACGGTGACTGACTCAGGGTTTCAGTTACCACGGTGACTGACCCAGAGTTTCAGTTACCACGGTGACTGACCCAGAGTTTCAGTTACCACGGTGACTGACTCAGGGTTTCAGTTACCACGGTGACTGACTCAGGGTTTCAGTTACCACGGTGACTGACCCAGGGTTTCAGTTACCACGGTGACTGACTCAGGGTTTCAGTTACCACGGTGACTGACTCAGGGTTTCAGTTACCACGGTGACTGACTCAGGGTTTCAGTTACCACGGTGACTGACCCAGAGTTTCAGTTACCACGGTGACTGACTCAGGGTTTCAGTTACCACGGTGACTGACTCAGGGTTTCAGTTACCACGGTGACTGACTCAGAGTTTCAGTTACCACGGTGACTGAATCAGAGTTTCAGTTACCACGGTGACTGACTCAGGGTTTCAGTTACCACGGTGACTGACTCAGGGTTTCAGTTACCACGGTGACTGACCCAGAGTTTCAGTTACCACGGTGACTGACTCAGAGTTTCAGTTACCACGGTGACTGACTCAGGGTTTCAGTTACCACGGTGACTGACTCAGGGTTTCAGTTACCACGGTGACTGACTCAGGGTTTCAGTTACCACGGTGACTGACTCAGAGTTTCTTTCTGGGACAGATAACAGAGTTTCCCTCATCTCAGGGTTATGTGAGGGTTTTAGGGTTAGGGTTGGTTAGGGTACTCTGAGTTAGGGTTGGTTAGGGTACTCTGAGTTAGGGTTGGTTAGGGTTGGGGTACTCTGAGTTAGGGTTGGTTAGGGTTGAGGTACTCTGAGTTAGGGTTGGTTAGGGTTAGGGTACTCTGAGTTTTCACATAACCCGCTTTCTGGAAAACCTGTTTCAATAAACTGTTAAACTGCCAACATGTTTCTTCAGTCGTTCACCAAACAAGAGTCAGCAGCAGAATCAGATGTGTTCATGGAGCAGATACTGAGCTCTGATGCATGTTCCTCCATTTAAAAGATAAACAGACTTTACAACCGGAAACATTTATTATAAGAAGCGTTGTTACAACAAAGAGACACTCTACCTTACTGCTGGCGGAAGTTCATAAAACGCGTCACAGCGCCGCTTTGTGGTCGCGATGATGACGTCTTACTGACGCGTTCACGACGTTTGTAAATCCATGAAATATGAATAAAGTTTATAATCAGCTGTTTACCTGCTGCTTCTTCTTCTGTGCTGTTTCACGGCAGGTTGCGTCACTTCCGTCACGTGCCCCCCCCCCCCCCCGTGTTATTTTTAATATATTTATATGTTAAACTCTATAAACACTGATCACCAACATATAAACACATCGTTTATATTAAAGATAATGTTTATTAATGTTTATTAAACAGAAACAGCCGCTGTGCGCATGCGTGATAAATCAGGCAGTGACGTAAGCAGGAGGTGGAAGTGCAGCAAAAGAAGAAGAAGAAGAAGAAGAAAGGCGGAAGTGGGATTAGCAGCTGATTACTGATTATTGATCATCAGGTGAGTTTTAAACTTTACTTTTTTAAATGGTGACGTCACTGATTAATGACCATTCAGAGGTACGCCATCTGTGACGTCATCACGCACCGATTAGAGAAACCTTTGACCTTTATTAGGCTCAGACTGCAGCTGAGCCGTTCTTATTGATCAATACACCATATAACATTAATATAATAAAACAAGTCTCGGGTTAGGTTCATAGGGAAGTTATTTTAATTATTACAAATTATAACATATTGCTAATAAAGGTAAAGACATTTATAAATAAATATTACTCCTCTACTACTGCTCCTCTACTGCTCCTCTACTGCTGCTCCTCTACTACTGCTCCTCTACTGCTGCTCCTCTACTACTGCTCCTCTACTACTGCTCCTCTACTGCTGCTCCTCTACTACTGCTCCTCTACTACTGCTCCTCTACTACTGCTCCTCTACTGCTGCTGCTCTGCTGCTCCTCTACTACTGCTCCTCTGCTGCTGCTCCTCTACTACTGCTCCTCTACTGCTGCTCCTCTACTACTCCTCTACTGCTCCTCTACTGCTGCTCCTCTACTGCTCCTCTACTACTGCTCCTCTACTGCTGCTCCTCTACTACTGCTACTCTACTGCTCCTCTACTGCTGCTCCTCTACTGCTCCTCTACTACTGCTCCTCTACTGCTGCTCCTCTACTACTGCTCCTCTACTGCTGCTCCTCTACTACTGCTCCTCTACTGCTCCTCTACTACTGCTCCTCTACTGCTGCTCCTCTACTGCTCCTCTACTACTGCTCCTCTACTACTGCTCCTCTACTGCTGCTCCTCTACTGCTCCTCTACTACTGCTCCTCTACTGCTCCTCTACTGCTCCTCTAGTGCTGCTCCTCTACTGCTCCTCTACTGCTGCTCCTCTACTGCTCCTCTACTGCTGCTCCTCTACTACTGCTCCTCTAGTGCTGCTCCTCTACTGCTCCTCTACTGCTGCTCCTCTACTGCTCCTCTACTACTGCTCCTCTACTACTGCTCCTCTACTGCTGCTCCTCTACTGCTGCTCCTCTACTGCTCCTCTACTGCTGCTCCTCTGCTCCTCCTCTACTACTGCTCCTCTACTACTGCTCCTCTGCTGCTCCTCTACTGCTCCTCTGCTGCTGTTCCTCTACTGCTGCTTCTCTACTGCTGCTCCTCTGCTGCTCCTCTACTGCTCCTCTACTACTGCTCCTCTACTGCTGCTTCTCTACTGCTGCTCCTCTGCTGCTCCTCTACTGCTGCTCCTCTGCTGCTCCTCTACTGCTCCTCTACTACTGCTCCTCTACTGCTGCTCCTCTACTGCTCCTCCACTACTGCTCCTCTGCTGCTCCACTACTGCTGCTCCTCTGCTGCTCCTCTACTGCTGCTCCTCTACTACTGCTCCTCTGCTGCTCCGCTACTGCTGCTCCTCTACTGCTGCTCCTCTACTACTGCTCCTCTACTGCTCCTCTACTACTGCTCCTCTACTGCTGCTCCTCTACTACTGCTCCTCTAGTGCTGCTCCTCTACTGCTCCTCTACTGCTGCTCCTCTACTACTGCTCCTCTACTGCTCCTCTACTGCTCCTCTGCTGCTGCTCCTCTACTGCTGCTTCTCTACTGCTGCTCCTCTGCTGCTCCTCTACTGCTGCTACTCTGCTGCTCCTCTACTACTGCTCCTCTGCTGCTCCTCTACTGCTCCTCTACTACTGCTCCTCTACTACTGCTCCTCTACTGCTGCTTCTCTACTGCTGCTCCTCTGCTGCTCCTCTACTGCTCCTCCACTACTGCTCCTCTGCTGCTCCACTACTGCTGCTCCTCTACTACTGCTCCTCTGCTGCTCCTCTACTGCTGCTCCTCTACTGCTGCTCCTCTACTACTGCTCCTCTGCTGCTCCTCTACTGCTGCTCCTCTACTGCTGCTCCTCTACTACTGCTCCTCTACTGCTCCTCTACTACTGCTCCTCCTCTACTACTGCTCCTCCTCTATTGCTCCTCTACTGCTCCTCTACTACTGCTCCTCTGCTGCTCCTCTACTGCTCCTCTACTACTGCTCCTCTGCTGCTCCTCTACTGCTGCTCCTCTACTGCTGCTCCTCTACTACTGCTCCTCTACTGCTCCTCTACTGCTGCTCCTCTACTGCTGCTCCTCCACTACTGCTCCTCTGCTCCTCCACTACTGCTGCTCCTCTTCTGCTCCTCTACTGCTCCTCTACTGCTGCTCCTCTACTACTGCTCCTCTGCTCCTCCTCTGCTGCTCCTCTACTACTGCTCCTCTGCTGCTCCTCTACTGCTGCTCCTCTACTGCTGCTCCTCTACTACTGCTCCTCTGCTGCTCCTCTACTGCTGCTCCTCTACTGCTGCTCCTCTACTACTGCTCCTCTACTGCTCCTCTACTACTGCTCCTCCTCTACTACTGCTCCTCCTCTATTGCTCCTCTACTGCTCCTCTACTACTGCTCCTCTACTGCTCCTCTACTGCTGCTCCTCTACTGCTCCTCTACTACTGCTCCTCTGCTGCTCCTCTACTGCTGCTCCTCTACTGCTGCTCCTCTACTGCTCCTCTACTGCTGCTCCTCTACTGCTGCTCCTCCACTACTGCTCCTCTGCTCCTCCACTACTGCTGCTCCTCTTCTGCTCCTCTACTGCTCCTCTACTGCTGCTCCTCTACTACTGCTCCTCTGCTCCTCCTCTGCTGCTCCTCTACTGCTGCTCCTCTGCTCCTCTACTACTGCTCCTCTACTGCTGCTCCTCTACTGCTCCTCTACTGCTGCTCCTCCACTACTGCTCCTCTGCTCCTCCACTACTGCTGCTCCTCTTCTGCTCCTCTACTGCTCCTCTACTGCTGCTCCTCTGCTGCTCCTCTACTTCTGCTCCTCTACTGCTGCTCCTCTACTACTGCTCCTCTGCTGCTCCTCTGCTGCTCCTCTACTGCTGCTCCTCTACTGCTCCTCTACTGCTCCTCTGCTGCTCCTCCTCTGCTCCTCCTCTGCTCCTCCTCTGCTCCTCTACATATAAACCATATAAATCATATAAAGAAATAAACTGAGTCAAACTTCCTGTTTGAGCAGAGAGCTATGATGTCATCACAATGCTGATGACAGAGAGCTATGATGTCATCACAGTGCTGATGACAGATAGCTATGATGTCATCACAACGCTGATGACAGAGAGCTATGATGTCATCACAACGCTGATGACAGAGAGCTATGATGTCATCACAACGCTGATGACAGAGAGCTATGATGTCATCACAGTGCTGATGACAGAGAGCTATGATGTCATCACAGTGCTGATGACAGAGAGCTATGATGTCATCACAACGCTGATGACAGAGCTATACACAGAAATAACATTAATATAAAACAAGTCTCGGGTTAGGTTCATAGGGAAGTTATTTTAATTATTACAAATTATAACATATTGCTAATAAAGGTAAAGACATTTATAAATAAATATTACTCCTCTACTACTGCTCCTCTACTACTGCTCCTCTACTACTGCTCCTCTACTGCTCCTCTACTACTGCTCCTCTACTGCTGCTCCTCTACTGCTGCTCCTCTACTGCTCCTCTACTGCTGCTCCTCTACTGCTGCTCCTCTACTGCTCCTCTACTACTGCTCCTCTACTACTGCTCCTCTACTACTCCTCTACTGCTCCTCTACTACTGCTCCTCTACTACTGCTCCTCTACTGCTGCTCCTCTACTACTCCTCTACTGCTCCTCTACTACTGCTCCTCTACTACAGCTCCTCTACTACTGCTCCTCTACTGCTGCTCCTCTACTACTCCTCTACTGCTCATCTACTGCTGCTCCTCTACTGCTGCTCCTCTACTGCTCCTCTACTGCTGCTCCTCTACTACTGCTCCTCTACTACTGCTCCTCTACTACTGCTACTCTACTGCTCCTCTACTGCTGCTCCTCTACTACTGCTCCTCTACTACTGCTCCTCTACTGCTGCTCCTCTACTACTGCTACTCTACTGCTCCTCTACTGCTGCTCCTCTGCTGCTCCTCTACTACTGCTACTCTACTGCTGCTCTGCTGCTCCTCTACTACTGCTCCTCTGCTGCTGCTCCTCTACTACTGCTCCTCTACTGCTGCTCTACTGCTGCTGCTCTACTGCTGCTCCTCTACTGCTGCTTCTCTACTGCTCCTCTACTACTGCTCCTCTACTGCTCCTCTACTGCTGCTCCTCTACTACTGCTCATCTACTGCTCCTCTACTGCTGCTCCTCTACTACTGCTCCTCTGCTGCTCCTCTACTGCTCCTCTTCTGCTCCTCTACTACTGCTCCTCTGCTGCTGCTCCTCTACTACTGCTCCTCTGCTCCTCCTCTACTACTGCTCCTCTACTACTGCTCCTCTGCTGCTCCTCTGCTGCTGCTCCTCTACTGCTGCGTCTCTACTGCTGCTCCTCTGCTGCTCCTCTACTGCTCCTCTACTACTGCTTCTCTACTGCTCCTCTACTGCTGCTTCTCTACTGCTCCTCTACTACTGCTCCTCTACTGCTCCTCTACTGCTGCTCCTCTACTACTGCTCATCTACTGCTCCTCTACTGCTGCTCCTCTACTACTGCTCCTCTGCTGCTCCTCTACTGCTCCTCTTCTGCTCCTCTACTACTGCTCCTCTGCTGCTGCTCCTCTACTACTGCTCCTCTGCTCCTCC
>NC_070589.1:35881190-35888690 GCF_027409825.1 Scomber japonicus
GTGTGTATATAAAGTGTGTATCTGTGTGTATGTGTGTCTATGTGCAGTGTGTATATAAAGTGTGTATCTGTGTGTATGTGTGTCTATGTGTAGTATACGTGGAGCAGGAACAGCAGCCATCAACATGTGTCTGGTTGCCAGCGGTTGCGTTGAAGCGTATTATGAGATCGGGATCCATGTCTGGGACGTTGCAGCCGGGTCGCTCATCGTGTCCGAGGCCGGCGGAGTCCTGCTGGACACGGACGGTAAGAACCAAACCGTCTCACATCCATTCAGTCAGCAACCACTCCATGTCTGCTGATATCACAAATACAGCGATCGCTATGAGACACAATCACTTCCTCTCGTATCAAATCACTAAACGCTTTCTGAGCTCAACCAGAAAACTATCTCGTCTCTTCCTCTTATCCTGGTCGGGGGGGCAGCTGCCTAAGCAGGAAGCCCAGACTTCCCTCTCCCCAGCCACTTCGTCCAGCTCTTCCCGGGGGATCCCGAGGCGTTCCCAGGCCAGCCGAGAGACATAGTCTCTCCAGCGTGTCCTGGGTCTCCTACCGGTGGGACGGGCCCTGAACACCTCACCAGGGAGGCGTCCGGGAGGCATCCTGACTAGATGCCCGAGCCTCCTCATCTGGCTCCTCTCAACGCGGAGGAGCAGCGGGTCTACTCCGAGCTCCTCCCGGATAACTGAGCTTCTCACCCTATCTCTAAGGGAGAGCCCAGCCAGCCTACGGAGGAAGCTCATTTCAGCCGCTTGTACCCGCCATCTTGTTCTTTGGGTCACGACCCAAAGCTCATGACCAGAGGTGAGGGTAGGAACCCAAAGCTCATGACCAGAGGTGAGGGTAGGAACCCAAAGCTCATGACCAGAGGTGAGGGTAAGAACCCAAAGCTCATGACCAGAGGTGAGGGTAGGAACCCAAAGCTCATGACCAGAGGTGAGGGTAGGAACCCAAAGCTCATGACCAGAGGTGAGGGTAGGAACCCAAAGCTCATGACCAGAGGTGAGGGTAGGAACCTTTCGGCTCAGCTCTCTCTTCACCACAACGGATCTGTGCAGAGTCCGCATTACTGCAGACGCCGCACCGATCCGCCTGTCGGTCTCACGCTCCATCCTTCCCTCACCTCACCGAACTCCTCCCATGTCCGGGTTTTTGCCTCAGCGACCGCCCTAGCTGCGCTCCGCTTGGTCTGCCGGTACCTGTCTGCTGCCTCCGGAGTCCTACAGGACAATAAGGTCCTATAGGACTCCTTCTTCAGCTTGACGGCATCCCTCACCGCCGGTGTCCACCAGCGGGTTCGGGGATTGCCGCCCCGACAGGCACCGACCACCTTGCGGCCACAGCTCCGGTCGGCTGCCTTAACAATGGAGGCACGGAACATGGCCCACTGAGACTCAATGTCCCCCGCCTCCCCCGCCTGGTGGTTGAAGCAGTGACCCGATCCTGAGGTCACCAAACCGGACCCCCTCCACACCCTGGCTGCGCCTAGAAATCCTGTCCATAAAGATTATGAACAGGATCGGTGACAAAGGGCAGCCCTGGCGGAGTCCAACCCTCACTGGAAACAAGTCTGACTCATTACCGGCAATGTGGACCAAGCTCTGACACCGGTCATACAGGGAACGGACGGCCCGTATCAGGGGGTCCGATACCCCGTACTCCCGGAGAACCCCCCACAGGACTCCCCGAGGGACACGGTCGAATGCCTTCTCCAAGTCCACAAAACACATGTGGACTGGTTGGGCCCCATGCACCCTCAAGGATCCTGCAGAGGGTGTAGAGCTGGTCCACAGTTCCACGGCCCGGACGAAAACCACACTGCTCCTCCTGAATCTGAGGTTCGACTATCCGACGGACCCTCCTCTCCAGCACCCCCGAATAGACCTTACCAGAGAGGCTGAGGAGTGTGATCCCCCTGTAGTTGGAACACACCCTCCGGTCCCCCTTCTTAAAAAGAGGGACCACCACCCCAGTCTGCCAATCCAGAGCCACTGCCCCAGATGTCCACGTGGATCTCATCCACCCCCGGGGCCCTGCCACCGAGGAGCTTTATAACCACCTCGGCGACCTCCGCCCCAGAGATAGGAGAGCCCACACCCGAGTCCCCCGGCCCTGCTTCCTTACCGGAAGGCGTGTCGTGAGATTGAGGAGGTCTTCGAAGTATTCCTTCCACCGATCCACAACGTCCCGAGTCGAGGTCAGCAGCGCACCGTCCCCACCGTACACAGTGTTTACGGTGCACTGCTTCCCCCTCCTGAGACGCCGGATGGTGGTCCAGAATCTCTTCGAAGCCGTCCGGAAGTCGTTCTCCATGTCCTCACCGAACTCCTCCCATGTCCGGGTTTTTGCCTCAGCGACCGCCCTAGCTGCGCTCCGCTTGGTCTGCCGGTACCTGTCTGCTGCCTCCGGAGTCCCACAGGCCAATAAGGTCCTATAGGACTCCTTCTTCAGCTTGACGGCATCCCTCACCGCCGGTGTCCACCAGCGGGTTCGGGGATTGCCTCCCCGACAGGCACCGACCACCTTGCGGCCACAGCTCCGGTCGGCCGCCTTAACAATGGAGGCACAGAACATGGCCCACTCGGACTCAATGTCCCCCGCCTCCCCCGGTACGTGGTCCAAGCTCTCCCGGAGGTGTGAGTTGAAACTCTCTCTGACAGGAGACTCTGCCAGACGTTCCCAGCAGACCCTCACAATGCGTTTGGGTCTGCCAGGTCTGACCGGCATCCCCCCCCCCATCGGAGCCAACTCACCACCAGGTGGTGATCAGCTGACAGCTCCGCCCCTCTCTTCACCCGAGTGTCCAAGACATGCGGCCGCAAGTCCGACGACACGACTACAAAGTCAATCATGGAACTGCGGCCTAGGGTGTCCTGGTGCCAAGTGCACATATGGACCCCCCCCCCCCCCCCTTATGCTTGAACATGGTGCTCGTTCACAGAAGTCCAATAACTGAACACACTGAGAACAATAAGTAATACTCCAGCTGTTCACTTTGAAGAGTTTTAACATTTTAACATCGAGTCGACTCACAAATAACGAAATGTGTAAAAACTTCAACTTGTAACTTGTTCAGTTTTTGTTTCTGACTGATGTCACAGTACCAGGGTCTGGTTCTGGTTCTGGTCTAACAGGGTCTGGGTCTGGTTCTGGTCTAACAGGTTCTGGGTCTGGTTCTGGTCTAACAGGGTCTGGGTCTGGTTCTGGTCTAACAGGGTCTGGTTCTGGTCTAACAGGGTCTGGTTCTGGTTTCAGGGGGTCCAGCAGACCTGATGTCTCGGAGGATCGTTGCTGCAAACAGACGAATCATCGCTGAGCGTCTCGTTAAAGAGATCGAACCCTTCAGTCCAATCAGAGACGACGCTGCGCCGGCCAATCAGTGACGACGCTGCGCCGGCCAATCAGAGACGACGCTGCGCCGGCCAATCAGAGACAACGCTGTATTTGTTTAGTTTTATTAAATTTGTGACAAAAAAACAAAATGTCTGATTTCTGTTTGTTACAGTTTAATATGTTCATCACAGGTTGTCATGGAAACAGGAAGTAGGTTGTCATGGAAACAGGAAGCAGAGACGTATTAATATATTGTTACACAAATAAATAAAAAGGTGCTAACACAGTGCTAACAGGGCTAACGGCGCTAGCAGGCGCTAGCAGGCGCTAACAGTGCTAACGGCGCTAGCAGGCGCTAACAGTGCTAACGGCGCTAGCAGGCGCTAACAGTGCTAACGGCGCTAGCAGGCGCTAACAGGGCTAACGGCGCTAGCAGGCGCTAACAGTGCTAACGGCGCTAGCAGGCGCTAACAGTGCTAACGGCGCTAGCAGTGCTAGCAGGCGCTAACAGTGCTAACAGTACTAGCAGGGGCTAACAGTGCTAACAGTACTAGCAGGCGCTAACAGTGCTAGCATTCAGCTCGTTAAAGTCTTTCTGACCAAACAACCAATCAAAAGCCACCTGCAGGATGATGTCACCATGATTAAGACAGGTGATTGGTCTTTATCGGTGCATGATGTCACCGCAGGAGGAAGTCTCTTGTTGGTTGCTACGGTGACAGAGTTCTGCCTCCTGATTGGCTGGTGTGTTAGGGGGCGGAGTCACTCAGCAGCAGGTGAGGGGGCGGAGCTCCAGCGGCCACAGCCGAGGTCAGGGGGCAAAGGTCATCGTGCAGTTTGAGCGGAGAGCGTCGCTGCTTCCGAAGAGGAACGCTATTGGTCAGTGTCTGCAGGGGGCACAGAACACTGAGCTGTGATTGGCCGAACACTGAAAGTGATCCCTCAAGGTCATGATGTCATCATACCATATAAGGAGAATAATATAATAAACATATATAAGGAGAATAATATAATAAACATGTATAAGGTAAATATAATAATATAATATAATAAAATATATACGGTGAATAAAGTGGTTCCTTTATGCTGATTACATTAACAGGAAGTGATAAATCATAAATAAAGGTTTAAAGGACTGTTGGCCTATCAACCCTGTGTAGGTGATGTCACTGCTCTGTGTAGATGATGTCACTGCTCTGTGTAGGTGATGTCACTGCTGTGTAGATGATGTCACTGCCCTGTGTAGATGATGTCACTGCTCTGTGTAGATGATGTCACTGCTCTGTGTAGATGATGTCACTGCTGTGTAGATGATGTCACTGCTCTGTGTAGATGATGTCACTACTGTGTAGATGATGTCACTGCTCTGTGTAGATGATGTCACTGCTGTGTAGATGATGTCACTGCTCTGTGTAGATGATGTCACTGCTCTGTGTAGATGATGTCACTGCTCTGTGTAGATGATGTCACTGCTGTGTAGATGATGTCACTGCTCTGTGTAGATGATGTCACTGCCCTGTGTAGATGATGTCACTGCCCTGTGTAGATGATGTCACTGCTCTGTGTAGATGATGTCACTGCTCTGTGTAGATGATGTCACTGCTCTGTGTAGATGATGTCACTGCCCTGTGTAGATGATGTCACTGCTCTGTGTAGATGATGTCACTCACCATGCGGAGGCGGTGTGCGTAGAGCGGTTCTGGCTCCTCGGGTTTCCTGGTCGGCACGGCAACGAGCCATCGCTGCAGCTCTGCCACCATTTCCCCCGGGCTGAAGAGGACCGCCGGGTCGGCACGGCAACGGTTAATTAGCTCCACCAAACGCTCCTTATAGTGGATCCTGCCAAGAGACACACATTTACACACCAGACCAGGACCAGGGACCAGGACCAGGGACAAGACTGGGACCGGGGACTGGGACCGGGGACTGGGACAAGACTGGGACCGGGGACAAGACTGGGACCAGGGACAAGACTGGGACCAGGGACAAGACTGGGACCAGGGACTGGGACCGGGGACTGGGACAAGACTGGGACCGGGGACAAGACTGGGACCAGGGACAAGACTGGGACCAGGGACAAGACTGGGACCAGGGACTGGGACCGGGGACTGGGACAAGACTGGGACCAGGGACAAGACTGGGACCAGGGACAAGACTGGGACCAGGGACTGGGACCGGGGACAAGACTGGGACCAGGGACAAGACTGGGACCAGGGACTGGGACCGGGGACAAGACTGGGACCAGGGACAAGACTGGGACCGGGGACTGGGACCAGGGACAAGACTGGGACCAGGGACTGGGACCGGGGACTGGGACCGGGGACAAGACTGGGACCAGGGACAAGACTGGGACCGGGGACTGGGACCGGGGACTGGGACCGGGGACTGGGACCAGGGACAAGACTGGGACCGGGGACTGGGACCGGGGACTGGGACCGGGGACTGGGACCAGGGACTGGGACCAGGGACAAGACTGGGACCAGGGACTGGGACCGGGTACTGGGACCGGGGACTGGGACCAGGGACAAGACTGGGACCAGGGACTGGGGCCAGACTGGGACCAGGGACTGGGGTACTGGTGGTCTTACTGGCAGTATCCTCGGTACTCAGGGGGGGCCGGCAGTCCGCAGGGTTCCTCTCTGCCGTCGTCTCTCAGCTCCACCGAACAACCACCTGAGAGCTCACCTGTGGGACCGGCGTCAGGTGACCCGGGGTCAGGTGACCCGGCGTCAGGTGACCCGCCACCAGCCGGTTCCAACCAGGAAGGGGACACTCTGTAGTACTAGGAGACAGGAAGGACCTCATCAGTCCAGCATCCAGCACCCTGCCCCCCCGGTCTGGGTCCGGTTCTTACCTGTAGCAGCAGGTGCAGGCGCGGAACGCTCCAGTCTCTCAGGTGGTACAGACAGTCTCTGGGGTGGTGAGCGTGCAGACCTTTAGAACCGCAGTCCGCAGAGAACCTGCAGGCCTGAGAACCACAAACACATAAACGAGTTAGACCCTGACCCCCTTCAGAACCTGGTCTCTGCAGGTCCAGGAACAGTCCCAGTGTGAGCAGCTGCTGACAGACCCGGCACGGTTCCCTCATGTTCCTTAAGGTTACTTTATGTTCCCTAATGTCCATGGATGTTCCCTTAGGTTCCCAAACATTCTCTAATGTTCCCTGACGTTCCTTAAAGTTACTCTATGTTCCCTAACGTTCCCTAATGCTCCCAAGGTTCCCACACATTCTGTAATGTTACCTACGGTTCCGTAACGCTACGTAAGGTTCCCTAACGTTCCTTCAGGTTACTTTATTTTCCCTAACGTCTACTGATGTTCCCTAACGTTCCCAAGATTCCCTAACGTTCCCAAGGTTACCAAACATTCTCTAATGTTCCCTGACGTTCCTTAAAGTTACTCTATGTTCCCTTACGTCCACTGATGTTCCCTTAGGTTCCCTAACGTTCCCTTATGCTCCCAAGGTTCCCACACATTCTGTAATGTTACCTACGGTTCCGTAACGCTACGTAAGGTTCCCTAACGTTCCTTCAGGTTACTTTATTTTCCCTAACGTCTACTGATGTTCCCTAACGTTCCCAAGATTCCCTAACGTTCCCAAGGTTACCAAACATTCTCTAATGTTCCCTGACGTTCCTTAAAGTTACTCTATGTTCCCTTACGTCCACTGATGTTCCCTTAGGTTCCCTAACGTTCCCTTATGCTCCCAAGGTTCCCACACATTCTGTAATGTTACCTACGGTTCCGTAATGCTACGTAAGGTTCCCTAACGTTCCTTCAGGTTACTTTATTTTCCCTAACGTCTACTGATGTTCCCTAACGTTCCCAAGGTTACCAAACATTCTCTAATGTTCCCTAATGTTGCCTAAGGTTCTCTAATGTTCCCTAACGTTCCTTAAGGTTGCCTAAGGTTCCCTAATGCTCCCAAGGTTCCCACACATTCTCTAATGTTACCTACGGTTCCCTAACGCTGTATAAGGTTCCCTAATGTCTCCTAATGTTCCTTAAGTTTACTTAATGTTACCTAACGTCCCCTGATGTTCCGTAAGGTTCCTTAATGTTCTGTAATGTTCTTTAATGTTCCCTGATGTTCCCTAATGTTCTCTAATGTTCCCTGATGTTCCTAAACGTTCCATAATGTCCCCAAATGTTCCCTTATCTTACCAAA
>NC_070589.1:35893690-35896190 GCF_027409825.1 Scomber japonicus
CCCTGGTCATGCTCAGGGCGGCCCCTAGTCCCTGGTCATGCTCAGGGCGGCCCCTCGTCCCTGGTCATGCTCAGGGCGGCCCCTAGTCCCTGGTCATGCTCAGGGCGGCCCCTCGTCCCTGGTCATGCTCAGGGCGGCCCCTAGTCCCTGGTCATGTTCAGGGCGGTCTCTAGTCCCTGGTCATGCTCAGGGCGGCCTCTAGTCCCTGGTCATGTTCAGGGCGGTCTCTAGTCCCTGGTCATGCTCAGGGCGGTCTCTAGTCCCTGGTCATGTTCAGGGCGGTCTCTAGTCCCTGGTCATGTTCAGGGCGGTCTCTAGTCCCTGGTCATGCTCAGGGCGGCCCCTAGTCCCTGGTCATGCTCAGGGCGGCCCCTAGTCCCTGGTCATGCTCAGGGCGGCCCCTAGTCCCTGGTCATGCTCAGGGCGGCCTCTAGTCCCTGGTCATGCTCAGGGCGGCCCCTAGTCCCTGGTCATGCTCAGGGCGGCCCCTCGTCCCTGGTCATGCTCAGGGCGGCCTCTAGTCCCTGGTCATGCTCAGGGCGGCCCCTCGTCCCTGGTCATGCTCAGGGCGGCCTCTAGTCCCTGGTCATGCTCAGGGCGGCCCCTAGTCCCTGGTCATGCTCAGGGCGGCCCCTAGTCCCTGGTCATGCTCAGGGCGGTTTCTAGTCCCTGGTCATGCTCAGGGCGGCCCCTCGTCCCTGGTCATGCTCAGGGTGGCCCCTAGTCCCTGGTCATGCTCAGGGCGGTCTCTAGTCCCTGGTCATGCTCAGGGCGGCCCCTAGTCCCTGGTCATGCTCAGGGCGGCCCCTAGTCCCTGGTCATGCTCAGGGCGGCCCCTAGTCCCTGGTCATGCTCAGGGCGGCCCCTAGTCCCTGGTCATGCTCAGGGCGGCCCCTCGTCCCTGGTCATGCTCAGGGCGGCCCCTCGTCCCTGGTCATGCTCAGGGCGGCCCCTCGTCCCTGGTCATGCTCAGGGCGGCCCCTAGTCCCTGGTCATGCTCAGGGCGGCCCCTAGTCCCTGGTCATGCTCAGGGCGGCCCCTAGTCCCTGGTCTAGTCCCTGCAGAGTACCAGGTGAGAGAGTCTTACAGGTGATCTGCACTGAGAGCAGGTGCTCTTCTTACAGCTGGGACAGTCCATCCTCAGTCGGTCCGCCTCATGGAGCATCCCGAAGGAACACTGCAACACACACAGATCCAGTCAGTACAGTATCAGGCATCCTGATCAGGGTTCTGCCACAGTCTGAGGGTTCTGCCACAGTCTGAGGGTTCTGTCACAGTCTGAGGTTTCTGCCACAGTCTCAGGGTTCTGCCACAGTCTGAAGGTTCTGTCACAGTCTCAGGGTTCTGTCACAGTCTCAGGGTTCTGTCACAGTCTGAAGGTTCTGTCACAGTCTCAGGGTTCTGTCAGAGTCTGAGGGTTCTGTCACAGTCTCAGGGTTCTGTCACAGTCTGAGGGTTCTGTCAGAGTCTCAGGGTTCTGTCACAGTCTCAGGGTTCTGCCACAGTCTCAGGGTTCTGTCACAGTCTGAGGGTTCTGTCACAGTCTCAGGGTTCTGTCACAGTCTGAAGGTTCTGTCACAGTCTCAGGGTTCTGTCAGAGTCTGAGGGTTCTGTCACAGTCTCAGGGTTCTGTCACAGTCTCCGGGTTCTGCCACAGTCTCAGGGTTCTGTCACAGTCTGAGGGTTCTGCCACAGTCTCAGGGTTCTGTCACAGTCTGAAGGTTCTGTCACGGTCTCAGGGTTCTGTCACAGTCTCAGGGTTCAGTCACAGTCTGAGGGTTCTGTCACAGTCTCAGGGTTCTGTCACAGTCTGAGGGTTCTGCCACAGTCTCAGGGTTCTGCCACAGTCTGAAGGTTCTGTCACAGTCTGAAGGTTCTGTCACAGTCTCAGGGTTCTGTCACAGTCTCAGGGTTCTGCCACAGTCTGAAGGTTCTGTCACAGTCTGAAGGTTCTGTCACAGTCTCAGGGTTCTGTCACAGTCTCAGGGTTCTGCCACAGTCTCAGGGTTCTGTTACAGTCTGTTCTGTTCTGGTTCTGTCAGAGTATGAACATCTTTAGAACTGAAACACAGAACATGGTTCTTTGTGGTTCTCACATGAGCACACCAGCAGAAGTTGGGCATCTCCTGCAGAGCTCGGTCTCGGAGCTTCCTCTGGAACAGCTCGTGGATCTGCGGCGGCAGGAAGTGTCGGATCTAAAAACAAACAGAGGAACATCAGCTGATCGGTACCGCCCCCCCCCCCCCCCCCCCCACGCGGAGGGTCAGGAGACGGATCAGCTGATCGATACTGAACCCCCCCCACCTGTGTGTCCAGCAGGTTAAAGTAGTCCATGGACTCCTCCATCCCTCCGTGACCTCTGACCTCCGGCCGGCCGCACTGAGGACAGACCAGCTGGTCCACGCTCTTCTCTTTAATGGCCGTCGAGAAGAACGTCTTAAAGCACGTCTGACACAGGAAGCAGGAGCAGTGAGTCATGGTGATGATCTACCACAGAAGG
>NC_070589.1:35901190-35908690 GCF_027409825.1 Scomber japonicus
CTTACAGTAGAACCCTAACCCTTACAGTAGAACCCTAACCCTTACAGTAGAAACAGGTTCTACTTACAGTAGAACCCTAACCCTTACAGTAGAACAGGGTTCTACTTATAGTAGAACCCTAACCCTTACAGTAGAACCCTAACCCTTACAGTAGAACAGGGTTCTACTTACAGTAGAACCCTAACCCTTACAGTAGAAACAGGTTCTACTTACAGTAGAACCCTAACCCTTACAGTAGAACCCTAACCCTTACAGTAGAACAGGGTTCTACTTACAGTAGAACCCTAACCCTTACAGTAGAACCCTAATCCTTACAGTAGAACCCTAACCCTTACAGTAGAACCCTAATCCTTACAGTAGAACCCTAACCCTTACAGTAGAACAGGGTTCTACTTACAGTAGAAGTCGACGTAGAGACGAAGGTCGGAGAAATGTGAACGAACTCTCTGAAGATCAGACTGAGTTTCTACTGGATAACTGTACTGACACTGAGGAGGAGGTGCAGGAGGAGGAGGTGCAGGAGGAGAGGAGAGGAGGTGCAGGAGGAGAGGAGATGAAGAGAGGAGGGGAGGAGAGGAGAGAAGGAGAAGAGAGGAGGAGGAGATGAAGAGAGGAGGAGAGAGGAGAGAAGGAGGAGAGAAGGAGAAGAGAGAAGAGGAGGGGAGGAGAAGATGAAGAGAGGAGGAGGAGAGAAGGAGAGGAGGGGAGGAGAGGAGAGAAGGAGAAGAGAGGAGAGGAGGAAGAGAGAAGAGGAGAGAAGGAGAGGAGGAGAAGAGAGGAGAGGAGGAGGAGAGAAGAGGAGAGAAGGAGAGGAGAGGAAGAGAGGAGGAGGAGAGAAGGAGAGGAGGTGCAGGAGGAGAGGAGAGGAGCAGAAGAGAGGAGAGGAGAGGAGGAGGAGATGAAGAGACGAGGAGGAGAGAAGGAGAGGAGACGACAGAAGGAGGAGAGGAGAGGAGGTGCAGGAGGAGGAAAGGAGAGGAGAGAAGGAGACGAGACGAGAGAAGGAGGAGAGAAGGAGAAGAGAGGAGAGGAGGAGAGAAGGAGAGGAGACGAGAGAAGGAGGAGAGGAGGAGAGGAGAGGAGAGGAGGAGAGAAGGAGAGGAGAAGAGGTGCAGGAGGAGGAGAGGAGAGGAGAGAAGGAGAGGAGAGGAGAGGAAGAGAGAAGGAGAGGAGATGCAGGAGGAGGAGAGAGGGGGGAGAGGAGGTGCAGGAGGAGATGAGAGGAGAGGAGGAGAAGAGAGGAGAGGAGGAGAGGAGGAGGAGGAGAGGAAGAGAGAAGGAGGAGAGAAGGAGAGGAGACGAGAGAAGGAGGAGAGAAGGACAGGAGGAGGAGAGGAAGAGAGGAGGAGGAGAGGAGGTGCAGGAGGAGGAGAAGAGAGGAGGAGGAGGAGGTGCAGGAGGAGAGGAGAGGAAGAGAAGAGGAGGAGGTGCAGGAGGAGGAGAGGAAGAGAGGAGGAGGAGGATGAGGAGAGGAGGAGAGGAAAGGAGGAGGAGAAGAGAAGACAGGAGGAGGTGCAGGAGAAGGAGGAGAGGAGACGAAGAGAGGAGAGGAGAGGAGGAGGTACAGGAGGAGGAGAGGAGGAAGAGAAGAGGAGGAGGAGGAGGAGAGGAGGTGCAGGAGAAGGAGGAGAGGAGGAAGGAGAAGGAGAGGAGAGGAGGAGGAGAGGAGGAGGAAGAGGAGAGGAGGAGGAGAAGGGAGGAGAGGAGGAGGTGCAGGAGGATGAGAGGAGGAGAGGAGGAGGAAGAGGAGGAGGAGAGGGGGAGAAGAGAGGAGGAGAAGAGGAGGTGTGATTAGCCTTGGTTGTTAGCATTAGCACAGTGACACTAATAAAGTTATTTTGAAGTAAAGTTTCACCTCCTTCAAAGTGATCAGCTCCTCCTCACCTGCGACACGCGGCATCTCACCTGAGACCCTGCTAACAAGCTAACAGGCTAACAAGCTAACAGGCTAACAAGCTAACAGCTAGCTGCTGCTGAGACTCCTTCGTCACACATCAACATCCGCTTCCGGGTTTCAAAATAAAACATTATTTTATATTCGGCGAAGGAACGCAGTATTAGTACTTCATATGGTAGTATGAATGCAGTATTAGTACTTCATATGGCTGTATGAATGCAGTATTAGTACTTCATATGGTAGTATGAATGCAGTATTAGTACTTCATATGGCTGTATGAATGCAGTATTAGTACTTCATATGGCTGTATGAACGCAGTGTTAGTACTTCATATGGTAGTATGAATGCAGTATTAGTACTTCATATGTCTGTATGAACGCAGTATTAGTACTTCATATGGTAGTATGAATGCAGTATTAGTACTTCATATGGTAGTATGAATGCAGTACTAGTACTTCATATGGTAGTATGAACGCAGTATTAGTACTTCATATGGCTGTATGAATGCAGTATTAGTACTTCATATGACTATGAATGCAGTATTAGTACTTCATATGGTAGTATGAATACAGTATTAGTACTTCATATGGCAGTATGAATGCAGTATTAGTACTTCATATGACTGTATGAACGCAGTATTAGTACTTCATATGGTAGTATGAATGCAGTATTAGTACTTCATATGGTAGTATGAACGCAGTATTAGTACTTCATATGGCTGTATGAATGCAGTATTAGTACTTCATATGGTAGTATGAATGCAGTATTAGTACTTCATATGGTAGTATGAACGCAGTATTAGTACTTCATATGGCTGTATGAATGCAGTATTAGTACTTCATATGGCAGTATGAATGCAGTACTAGTACTTCATATGACTATGAATACAGTATTAGTACTTCATATGGCAGTATGAATGCAGTACTAGTACTTCATATGGCAGTATGAATGCAGTACTAGTACTTCATATGACTATGAATACAGTATTAGTACTTCATATGGTAGTATGAATGCAGTACTAGTACTTCATATGGTAGTATGAATGCAGTATTAGTACTTCATATGGTAGTATGAATACAGTATTAGTACTTCATATGGCAGTATGAATGCAGTATTAGTACTTCATATGACTGTATGAACGCAGTATTAGTACTTCATATGGTAGTATGAATGCAGTATTAGTACTTCATATGGCAGTATGAATGCAGTATTAGTACTTCATATGGTAGTATGAATGCAGTATTAGTACTTCATATGACTGTATGAATGCAGTATTAGTACTTCATATGGTAGTATGAATGCAGTATTAGTACTTCATATGGCTGTATGAATGCAGTATTAGTACTTCATATGGTAGTATGAATGCAGTATTAGTACTTCATATGGTAGTATGAATGCAGTACTAGTACTTCATATGGTAGTATGAATGCAGTATTAGTACTTCATATGGTAGTATGAATGCAGTATTAGTACTTCATATGGCTGTATCAATGCAGTATTAGTACTTCATATGACTGTATGAATGCAGTACTAGTACTTCATATGGTAGTATGAATGCAGTATTAGTACTTCATATGGCTGTATGAATGCAGTATTAGTACTTCATATGGTAGCATGAAAGCAGTATTAGTACTTCATATGGTAGTATGAATGCAGTATTAGTACTTCATATGGTAGTATGAATGCAGTATTAGTACTTCATATGGTAGTATGAATGCAGTACTAGTACTTCATATGACTATGAATACAGTATTAGTACTTCATATGACTGTATGAATGCAGTACTAGTACTTCATATGGTAGTATGAACGCAGTATTAGTACTTCATATGGCTGTATGAATGCAGTATTAGTACTTCATATGGTAGTATGAATGCAGTATTAGTACTTCATATGGTAGTATGAATGCAGTATTAGTACTTCATATGGCTGTATGAATGCAGTATTAGTACTTCATATGGCTGTATGAATGCAGTACTAGTACTTCATATGGTAGTATGAACGCAGTATTAGTACTTCATATGGTAGTATGAATGCAGTACTAGTACTTCATATGGTAGTATGAATGCAGTACTAGTACTTCATATGGCAGTATGAATGCAGTACTAGTACTTCATATGGCAGTATGAATGCAGTATTAGTACTTCATATGGTAGTATGAATGCAGTATTAGTACTTCATATGGCAGTATGAATGCAGTACTAGTACTTCATATGGCAGTATGAATGCAGTACTAGTACTTCATATGGTAGTATGAATGCAGTACTAGTACTTCATATGGTAGTATGAATGCAGTACTAGTACTTCATATGACTGTATGAATGCAGTACTAGTACTTCATATGACTGTATGAATGCAGTATTAGTACTTCATATGACTGTATGAATGCAGTACTAGTACTTCATATGACTGTATGAATGCAGTATTAGTACTTCATATGGCTGTATGAATGCAGTATTAGTACTTCATATGACTGTATGAATGCAGTACTAGTACTTCATATGGTAGTATGAATGCAGTATTAGTACTTCATATGGCTGTATGAATGCAGTATTAGTACTTCATATGGTAGCATGAAAGCAGTATTAGTACTTCATATGGTAGTATGAATGCAGTATTAGTACTTCATATGGTAGTATGAATGCAGTATTAGTACTTCATATGGTAGTATGAATGCAGTACTAGTACTTCATATGACTATGAATACAGTATTAGTACTTCATATGACTGTATGAATGCAGTACTAGTACTTCATATGGTAGTATGAACGCAGTATTAGTACTTCATATGGCTGTATGAATGCAGTATTAGTACTTCATATGGTAGTATGAATGCAGTATTAGTACTTCATATGGTAGTATGAATGCAGTATTAGTACTTCATATGGCTGTATGAATGCAGTATTAGTACTTCATATGGCTGTATGAATGCAGTACTAGTACTTCATATGGTAGTATGAACGCAGTATTAGTACTTCATATGGTAGTATGAATGCAGTACTAGTACTTCATATGGTAGTATGAATGCAGTACTAGTACTTCATATGGCAGTATGAATGCAGTACTAGTACTTCATATGGCAGTATGAATGCAGTACTAGTACTTCATATGGTAGTATGAATGCAGTACTAGTACTTCATATGGTAGTATGAATGCAGTATTAGTACTTCATATGACTGTATGAACGCAGTATTAGTACTTCATATGACTGTATGAATGCAGTATTAGTACTTCATATGACTGTATGAATGCAGTATTAGTACTTCATATGACTGTATGAATGCAGTACTAGTACTTCATATGGTAGTATGAATGCAGTATTAGTACTTCATATGGCTGTATGAATGCAGTATTAGTACTTCATATGGTAGTATGAATGCAGTATTAGTACTTCATATGGTAGTATGAATGCAGTACTAGTACTCCAGTCTAAGCCTATAGCAGCATAAACTAGAAGCTTTATCACAAAGGAACGTTTGAAGCCTCTTAAACGTAGAGAGGGTTCTGCCCCCCGGAACCAATCTGGTTCCACAGGAGAGGAACCTGAGAACTGAAGGCTCTGCCTCCTGTTCTACTTTTAGAGATACTAGGAACCACAAGTAGGCCTGCATGCTGGGAGCACAGTGTTCTAGTAGGTTCATAAGGTTCTATGAGCTGGGAGCACAGTGTTCTAGTAGGTTCATAAGGTTCTATGAGCTGGGAGCACAGTGTTCTAGTAGGTTCATAAGGTTCTATGAGCTGAAAGTGTTCTAGTAGGTTCATAAGGTTCTATGAGCTGGGAGCACAGTGTTCTAGTAGGTTCATAAGGTTCTATGAGCTGGGAGCGCAGTGTTCTAGTAGGTTCATAAGGTTCTATGAGCTGGGAGCACAGTGTTCTAGTAGGTTCATAAGGTTCTATGAGCTGGGAGCGCAGTGTTCTAGTAGGTTCATAAGGTTTTATGAGCTGGGAGCACAGTGTTCTAGTAGGTTCATAAGGTTCTATGAGCTGGGAGCGCAGTGTTCTAGTAGGTTCATAAGGTTCTATGAGCTGGGAGCGCAGTGTTCTAGTAGGTTCATAAGGTTCTATGAGCTGGGAGCACAGTGTTCTAGTAGGTTCATAAGGTTCTATGTGTGTGTGTGTGTGTGTGTGTGTGTGTGTGTGTGTGTGTGTCTATGTGTGTGTGTGTGTGTATGTGTGTGTGTGTGTGTGTGTGTGTGGTAACAAACTACTGACAAACAGGAAGTGATTGTGAAACTTTATTGATCAGTTCCGTATTTACATGAACTCAAACTCCCATGATGCATCTCTCTCTCAGACGGGTGTGGCCCTCCACTCTTTCCCCTCGGTGAGCGCTCGCGGTTGGTGGATGAACACGCTGTATCGGACGCCCTGATTGGCCGCCGCCCTAATGAAGCGGCTGTTTGCCGTCATGGTAACGGCTCTCAGCGAGTCCCCTGTGCCGAAGATGGCGAGCGAGCGGCGGCTGACCTTGGCGCTGAGCGTGAGGCGCAGCGAGCGCTCCGACGGCCGGTCGTCCACCAGCTGCAGGCGAGCCAGCAGCAGGCGGGCGCGCTCCTTCTCGCCGGGCCCGCCCAGCGTGTCGAGGATCAGCTGGAAGTCGCTGACGGCGGCGCGGCAGGCGAACAGCTCCTTCCCCTCCATGAAGGCCTGGAGGCGTGGCAGCACCTGCTCCCGGCGCTCCTGGGCCGCCTGCTCCGTCAGCACCTCCTCCCGGAAGGAGAAGTGGCAGTGGCCGTGACTCAGCGCCGACACGTAGGTGATGAGCGTGGTGATGTCGAGGTTCACCCGCCGGCACTCCTCCACTTCCACCTGAGCCGGGAACGCCAAGCTCGCCACCACGGTGCCGCGGTCCACCCGGGTCAGCTCCTCCTCATCCGCAGAGGAGTCGCTGAGCTGCTCCTCTTGCTGCTGCTCCTCCTGCTGCTCCTCCTCCTGCTGCTCCTCCTCCTCCTGCTCCTCCTCCTCCGTCACCACGGCGTTGACGGCCACGATGTCCCCGCGTACGGAGACGCCCATGTGTTTGAGGTGCGCGGCCATGGGGCAGGAGACGCCGTTGTAGAAGGCGAAGACGACGTGCGGGTGTCGGTACTGGACGGGCTGCTGCCGGCTGGCGAGCAGGAAGTCCTCGGCCTGCCGGATGATGCTCTTGTCGCCGTAGTGACCGCGTCCCTGCCAGATGTTGTGCAGAGCCTCCGCCTTCCTGCCCACCGCCTTCACCCAGGTGAGCCCGCCGTTCGCCACCACGTCCACCACCAGCGTCTGCCGCCGGCCGCCGGCGTCCTGGTAGGTGAAGACGTGCAGCAGCGCGACCACGCCGTCCAGACTCTCCGCCGTCTCCACGATGGCGGCCAGGTGCGTCAGGTTGGTGCTGTGCAGGTGAGACAGCTTCACCTGCAGCTCGCCGCTCTCCACCCGCCGCAGGAAGCGCAGCTCAGCCCGCAGCTTCCCGCACAGCTTCACCCGCCCCTCCACCTGCCCCCCCCGCTCCTCCACCTGCCCTCCGACTCGCTCCTCCACCTGCCCTCCGACTCGCTCCTCCACCTGCCCTCCGACTCGCTCCTCCACCTGCCCCCCCCGCTCCTCCACCTGCCCTCCGACTCGCTC
>NC_070589.1:35913690-35936190 GCF_027409825.1 Scomber japonicus
GTCTGGTTCTGAGGGTTCTTCCTGTTAAAAGATGTTCTCCCCACTCTGAGTCTGGTTCTGAGGGTTCTTCCTGTTAAAAGATGTTCTCCCACTCTGAGTCTGGTTTCTGAGGGTTCTTCCTGTTAAAAGATGTTCTCCCACTCTGAGTCTGGTTCTGAGGGGTTTCTTCCTGTTAAACAGATGTTCTCCCACTCTGAGTCTGGTTCTGAGGGTTAGGGCTCTATGTGAAACTCAATCTGCTCAAAGGAAGGTCAGTTTTGTAGCTTCTGTAACGAGCTAAACTGTTTTTAGATGTGTGAACATGATTGCACAAGGGTTTTCTAATCATCAATTAGCCTTCTGAGCCAATGAGCAAACACATTGTACCATTAGAACACTGGAGTGATAGTTGCTGGAAATGGGCCTCTATACACCTATGTAGATATTGCACCAAAAAACCAGACATTTGCAGCTAGAATAGTCATTTACCACATTAGCAATGTATAGAGTGTATTTCTTTAAAGTTAAGACTAGTTTAAAGTTATATTCATTGAAAAGTACAGTTCCTTCAAAAATCAGGACATTTCAATGTGACCCCAAACTTTTGAACGGTAGTGTAGGTATATAGATATATAGGTATATAGATATATAGATATATAGATATATAGGTATATAGATATATAGGTATATAGATATATAGATATATAGATATATAGATATATAGATATATAGATATATAGGTATATAGATATATAGATATAGATATATAGATATATAGATATATAGATATATAGGTATAAAGATATATAGATATATAGATAGATATATAGATATATAGATATATAGATATATAGATATATAGATATATAGGTATAGATATATAGTATATAGATATATAGATATATAGGTATATAGATATATAGATATATAGATATATAGAGTATATAGATATATAGATATATAGGTATATAGATATATAGATATATAGATATATAGATATATAGATATATAGGTATATAGATATAGATATATAGGTATATAGATATATAGATATATAGATATATAGATATATAGATATATAGGTATATAGATATATAGATATATAGATATATGATTATGTATATAGATATATAGATATATAGATTATATAGGTATATAGTATATAGGTATAGATATATAGATATATTAGATATAGTATATAGATATATAGATATATAGATATTAGGTATATAGATATATAGATATATAGATTATAGATATTAGTATAGAGTATATAGATATATAGATATATAGATATATAGGTATATAGGTATATAGGTATATAGAGTATATAGATATATAGGTATATAGATATATAGATATATAGGTATATAGATATATAGATATAGATATATAGATATATAGATATATAGATATATAGATATATTAGATATATAGATATATAGATATATAGGTATATAGATATATAGATATATAGGTATATAGGTATAGATATATAGGTTATAGATATATAGATATATAGGTATATAGGTATTAGATATATAGATATAGATATATAGATTATAGATATATAGATATATAGATATATAGATATATGGTATATAGTATATAGATATATAGGGTATAGATATATAGATATATAGATATATAGATATATAGATATATAGATATATAGGTATATAGGTATATAGATATATAGATATATAGGTATATAGATATATATATATTATAGATATATAGATATATAGTATATAGATATATAGATATATAGATATATAGATATATAGGTATAGATATAGTATTTAGATATATAGATATATAGGTATATAGATATATAGATATAGATATATAGATATATAGATATATAGATATATAGATATATAGATATATAGGTATATAGATATTAGGTATTAGATATATAGATATATAGATATATAGATATATTAGATATATAGGTTATATAGGTTATATAGATTATATAGGTATATAGATATATAGATATATAGATATATAGATATATAGATATTATAGGTATATAGATATATAGATATATAGGTATATAGATATATAGATATATAGGTATATAGATATATAGATATATAGATATATAGATATATAGATATATAGATATATAGATATATAGATATATAGATATATAGATATATAGGTATATAGATATATAGATATATAGATATATATAGATATATAGATATATAGGTATATAGATATATAGATATATAGGTATATAGATATATAGATATATAGGTATATAGATATATAGGATATATAGGTATAAGGTATATAGATTATATAGATATATAGATATATAGATATATAGGTATATAGATATATAGATATATAGGTATATAGATATATAGATATATAGGTATATAGATATATAGGTATATAGATATATAGATATATAGATATATAGATATATAGATATATAGGTATATAGATATATAGGTATATAGATATATAGATATATAGATATATAGATATATAGGTATATAGATATATAGATATATAGATATATAGATATATAGATATATAGATATATAGGTATATAGATATATAGGTATATAGATATATAGATATATAGGTATCATAGATATATAGATATATAGGTATATAGATATATAGATATATAGGTATAGTAGATATATAGGTATATAGATATATAGATATATAGATATATAGATATAGATATATAGATTATAGATATATAGGTATATAGGTATATAGATATATAGATATATAGATATATAGATTATATAGATATATAGATATATAGGTATATAGATATATAGGTTATAGATATATGTATAGTATATAGATATATAGATATATAGGTATATAGATTATAGGTATATAGATATATAGGTATATAGATATATAGATATATAGATATATAGATATATAGGTATATAGATATATAGGTATATAGATATAGATATATAGATATATAGATATATAGATATATAGATATATAGGTATATAGATATATAGATATATAGGTATATAGGTATATAGATATATAGATATATAGGTATATAGGTATAGATATATAGATATATAGATATAGATATATAGATATATAGATATATAGATATATAGATATATAGGTATATAGATATATAGATATATAGATTATATAGATATATAGATATATAGATATATAGGTATATAGGTATATAGGTATATAGATATATAGGTATATAGATATATAGATATATAGATATATAGATATATAGATATATAGATATATAGGTATATAGATATATAGATATATAGGTATATAGGTATATAGATATATAGATATATAGGTATATAGGTATAGATATATAGATATATAGATATATAGATATATAGGTATATAGATATATAGATATATAGATATATAGGTATATAGGTATATAGATATATAGATATATAGGTATATAGGTATATAGATATATAGGTATAGATATATAGATATATAGATATATAGATATATAGGTATAGATATATAGATATATAGATATATAGATATATAGGTATATAGATATATAGATATATAGATATATAGGTATATAGGTATATAGATATATAGATATATAGGTATATAGATATATAGGTATAGATATATAGATATATAGGTATATAGATATATAGGTATATAGATATATAGGTATATAGATATATAGATATATAGATATATAGGTATATAGATATATAGATATATAGATATATAGATATATAGATATATAGGTATATAGATATATAGATATATAGATATATAGATATATAGATATATAGATATATAGGTATATAGATATATAGGTATATAGATATATAGATATAGATATATAGATATATAGGTATATAGATATATAGATATATAGATATATAGATATATAGATATATAGGTATATAGATATATAGATATATAGATATATAGATATATAGATATATAGATATATAGGTATATAGATATATAGGTATATAGATATATAGATATAGATATATAGATATATAGATATATAGATATATAGATATATAGATATATAGATATATAGGTATATAGATATATAGGTATATAGATATATAGATATAGATATATAGATATATAGGTATATAGATATATAGGTATATAGATATATAGATATATAGGTATATAGATATATAGATATATAGGTATATAGATATATAGATATATAGATATATAGATATATAGATATATAGATATATAGGTATATAGATATATAGATATAGATATATAGGTATATAGATATATAGGTATATAGGTATATAGATATATAGATATAGATATATAGATATATAGGTATATAGATATATAGATATATAGGTATATAGATATATAGGTATATAGATATATAGATATATAGATATATAGGTATATAGATATATAGGTATATAGATATATAGATATAGATATATAGATATATAGATATATAGGTATATAGGTATATAGATATATAGATATAGATATATAGGTATATAGATATATAGGTATATAGGTATATAGGTATATAGATATATAGATATATAGATATATAGATATAGATATATAGATATATAGATATATAGATATATAGATATATAGCCGATACAAAGGCAGAAAACAGCCTAAATATATATAAATTTAAAATATGAAACTGAAAACAAGGAACTTAAATAAGCAGTACGCTCAGTTACCATGGCAACCCCCGAAAACACCACACAGAGACTTTATTTTATTGACAAAGTGAGCGCTCTCCTTTTTACTGCAGCAGGTAATAAATATGTTTATTGATCAGTTGAACAGAAGTGATTGAGCTAAGGCACATGAAGCTGTGAGGTCAGAGGTCAGGTGACATCGTCCTGTTTGACACCAGTTATAAAAACACACCTGAACAGGTGAGCCCATAAAAAAACAACACATATCCATCCAATCAGGAGCCAGTTCACCTGACGGGAGGTCAAAGGTCACAGCAGGAGACAGGGTCAGGGTCATCAGCTCTTCGCTTGTTTCCTCTTCTGAACGAGTTCTGCTAGCATCTTGTAACGGATCATACACTCCTCCTGAAACCAATACAGATCAATACGGGTCAGTACCGGTCAATACCGGTCAGTACGGGTCAATACAGGTCAATACAGGTCAATACAGGTCAATACGGGTCAATACGGGTCAGTACCGGTCAATACGGGTCAATATGGGTCAATACAGGTCAATACCGGTCAATACGGGTCAATACGGGTCAATACGGGTCAATACGGGTCAGTACCGGTCAATACGGGTCAATACGGGTCAATACGGGTCAATACGGGTCAATACCGGTCAATACGGGTCAATACGGGTCAATACGGGTCAATACGGGTCAATACGGGTCAATACCGGTCAATACGGGTCAATACCGATCAATACGGGTCAATACGGGTCAATACGGGTCAATACCGGTCAATACGGGTCAATACGGGTCAATACCGATCAATACGGGTCAATACGGGTCAATACGGGTCAGTACCGGTCAATACGGGTCAATACCGGTCAATACGGGTCAATACGGGTCAATACGGGTCAATACGGGTCAATACGGGTCAGTACCGATCAATACGGGTCAATACGGGTCAGTACGGGTCAGTACCGATCAATACGGGTCAATACGGGTCAATACCGATCAATACGGATCAGTACCGGTCAGTACCGGTCAATACGGGTCAATACGGGTCAATACGGGTCAATACGGGTCAATACGGGTCAGTACCGATCAATACGGGTCAATACGGGTCAATACGGGTCAATACGGGTCAATACGGGTCAATACCGGTCAATACGGGTCAATACCGATCAATACGGGTCAATACAGGTCAATACGGGTCAATACGGGTCAGTACGGGTCAATACGGGTCAATACGGGTCAGTACGGGTCAGTACGGGTCAGTACCGGTCAATACGGGTCAATACGGGTCAATACGGGTCAATACGGGTCAATACGGGTCAATACCGGTCAATACCGGTCAATACAGATCAATACGGGTCAATACCGGTCAATACCGATCAATACGGGTCAGTACCGGTCAATACGGGTCAATACGGGTCAATACGGGTCAATACGGGTCAATACCGGTCAATACCGGTCAATACAGATCAATACGGGTCAATACCGGTCAATACCGATCAATACGGGTCAATACGGGTCAATACGGGTCAATACGGGTCAATACGGGTCAATACCGATCAATACCGGTCAATACGGGTCAATACGGGTCAATACGGGTCAATACGGGTCAATACCGATCAATACCGGTCAATACCGATCAATACGGGTCAATACGGGTCAATACGGGTCAATACGGGTCAATACCGATCAATACCGATCAATACGGGTCAATACGGGTCAATACGGGTCAATACCGATCAATACGGGTCAATACGGGTCAATACGGGTCAATACGGGTCAATACGGGTCAATACGGGTCAGTACAGGTCAATACGGGTCAATACGGGTCAATACGGGTCAATACGGGTCAATACCGGTCAATACGGGTCAATACCGATCAATACGGGTCAATACGGGTCAATACGGGTCAATACTGGTCAATACGGGTCAATACTGGTCAGTACAGGTCAATACGGGTCAATACTGGTCAATACGGGTCAATACGGGTCAATACGGGTCAATACCGGTCAATACCGATCAATACGGGTCAATACGGGTCAATACGGGTCAATACGGGTCAATACTGGTCAATACAGGTCAATACGGGTCAATACCGATCAATACGGGTCAATACCGGTCAATACGGGTCAATACGGGTCAATACGGGTCAATACGGGTCAATACCGGTCAATACCGGTCAATACGGGTCAATACGGGTCAATACGGGTCAATACCGGTCAATACCGGTCAATACGGGTCAATACGGGTCAATACCGGTCAATACCGGTCAATACCGGTCAATACGGGTCAATACCGGTCAATACGGGTCAATACGGGTCAATACCGATCAATACGGGTCAATACGGGTCAATACCGGTCAATACGGGTCAATACCGGTCAATACCGGTCAATACGGGTCAATACCGGTCAATACCGGTCAATACCGGTCAATACGGGTCAATACCGGTCAATACCGGTCAATACGGGTCAATACGGGTCAATACGGGTCAATACCGGTCAATACCGGTCAATACGGGTCAATACCGGTCAATACGGGTCAATACGGGTCAATACCGATCAATACGGGTCAATACGGGTCAATACCGGTCAATACCGATCAATACGGGTCAATACGGGTCAATACCGGTCAATACCGGTCAATACCGGTCAATACGGGTCAATACGGGTCAATACGGGTCAATACGGGTCAATACGGGTCAATACCGGTCAATACGGGTCAATACGGGTCAATACGGGTCAATACGGGTCAATACCGGTCAATACGGGTCAATACGGGTCAATACGGGTCAATACCGGTCAATACGGGTCAATACGGGTCAATACGGGTCAATACCGATCAATACGGGTCAATACGGGTCAATACCGGTCAATACCGATCAATACGGGTCAATACGGGTCAATACGGGTCAATACCGGTCAATACCGGTCAATACGGGTCAATACGGGTCAATACCGGTCAATACGGGTCAATACCGGTCAATACCGGTCAATACCGGTCAATACGGGTCAATACGGGTCAATACGGGTCAATACCGGTCAATACCGGTCAATACGGGTCAATACCGGTCAATACGGGTCAATACGGGTCAATACCGATCAATACGGGTCAATACGGGTCAATACCGGTCAATACCGATCAATACGGGTCAATACTAATCAATACTGGTCAATACCGATCAATACAGGTCAATACGGGTCAATACGGGTCAATACCGGTCAATACCGATCAATACAGGTCAATACGGGTCAATACCGGTCAATACCGGTCAATACCGGTCAATACCGGTCAATACGGGTCAATACGGGTCAATACGGGTCAATACCGGTCAATACCGGTCAATACGGGTCAATACGGGTCAATACCGGTCAATACCGGTCAATACGGGTCAATACGGGTCAATACCGGTCAATACGGGTCAATACCGGTCAATACGGGTCAATACGGGTCAATACGGGTCAATACCGATCAATACGGGTCAATACGGGTCAATACCGATCAATACGGGTCAATACGGGTCAATACCGGTCAATACCGATCAATACGGGTCAATACGGGTCAATACGGGTCAATACCGGTCAATACCGGTCAATACGGGTCAATACGGGTCAATACCGGTCAATACGGGTCAATACGGGTCAATACCGGTCAATACGGGTCAATACGGGTCAATACGGGTCAATACCGGTCAATACCGGTCAATACCGGTCAATACCGGTCAATACGGGTCAATACCGATCAATACGGGTCAATACGGGTCAATACCGGTCAATACGGGTCAATACGGGTCAATACGGGTCAATACCGATCAATACGGGTCAATACCGATCAATACAGGTCAATACGGGTCAATACGGGTCAATACCGATCAATACAGGTCAATACCGGTCAATACGGGTCAATACGGGTCAATACGGGTCAATACGGGTCAATACCGGTCAATACCGGTCAATACGGGTCAATACGGGTCAATACGGGTCAATACGGGTCAATACGGGTCAATACCGGTCAATACGGGTCAATACGGGTCAATACGGGTCAATACGGGTCAATACGGGTCAATACGGGTCAATACGGGTCAATACGGGTCAATACCGGTCAATACGGGTCAATACGGGTCAATACGGGTCAATACGGGTCAATACGGGTCAATACGGGTCAATACGGGTCAATACGGGTCAATACAGGTCAATACCGGTCAATACGGGTCAATACGGGTCAATACGGGTCAATACGGGTCAATACCGATCAATACGGGTCAATACGGGTCAATACGGGTCAATACGGGTCAATACGGGTCAATACCGATCCATCTAGTAACGAATGAGACGGGGTACCTTGGTCTTTGAGGGAACCACCTTGGCGATGCGGTCCCAGCGTTCTGCGGTTCCGCGGGGGAACTGTTGCAGAGCGAGTTCTAGCAGCTTCTGTTGGCTCTGAGTCCAGCTGCTGAGCTCCTCCTGCTGCTCCTCCTGCTCCTCCTCCTCCACCGTGGGGTCAAAGTCTCTCTGCCGCCTCCCTCTGACCCGAACCTCCCCCCCATCTGCCGCTGGGAGGGGCTTCCTGTTCCTCCTCCTGACCGCCGGAACCTCCTCCTCCTCCTCCTCCTGCACCTCCTCCTCACAGGCCCCGCCCCCCCGCTGAGTCATCATGCTGTCAGGAGGTGACCTCACAGGAGGCGGTCCCTTCAGCTCGGAGAGCTTCACCAGACCTGCAGTGCACAGTAGAACCTCAGTAGAACCTGATACTGACAGTAGAGCCTCAGTGAAACCTGGTACTAGAACAGTAGAACCTCAGTAGAATCTGACACTGACAGTAGAACCTCAGTAGAACCTGATACTGACAGTAGAGCCTCAGTGGAACCTGGTACTAGAACAGTAGAACATCAGTAGAATCTGACACTGACAGTAGAACCTCAGTGGAACCTGGTGTAGTTCCAGTCAAACCTGATACTGTCAGTACAACCTCAGTAGAACCTGATACTGACAGTAGAACATCAGTAGAATCTGACACTGACAGTACAACCTCAGTAGAACCTGGTACAGTTCCAGTAGAACCTGATACTGACAGTAGAACTTCAGTAGAATCTGACATTGACAGTAGAACCTCAGTAGAACCTGATACTGACAGTACAACCTCAGTAGAACCTGATACTGACAGTACAACCTCAGTAGAACCTGATAATGGAACAGTAGAACCTCAGTAGAATCTGACACTGACAGTAGACCCTCAGTGGAACCTGGTGTAGTTCCAGTCAAACCTGATACTGTCAGTACAACCTCAGTAGAACCTGATACTGACAGTAGAACATCAGTAGAATCTGACACTGACAGTACAACCTCAGTAGAACCTGGTGCAGGTCCAGTAGAACCTCAGTAGAACCTGATACTGACAGTAAACCCTCAGTAGAACCTGATACTGACAGTAGAACATCAGCAGAATCTGACACTAACAGTAGAACCTCAGTGGAACCTGGTGTAGTTCCAGTCAAACCTGATATTGTCAGTACAACCTCAGTAGAACCTGATACTGACAGTAGAACCTCAGTAGAACCTGATACTGACAGTAAACCCTCAGTAGAACCTGATAGTGACAGTAGAACATCAGTAGAATCTGACACTGACAGTACAACCTCAGTAGAACCTGGTGCAGTTCCAGTAGAACCTGATACTGACAGTAGACCCTCAGTAGAACCTGATACTGACAGTAGAACATCAGTAGAATCTGACACTGACAGTACAACCTCAGTAGAACCTGATACTGACAGTAGAACATCAGTAGAATCTGACACTGACAGTACAACCTCAGTAGAACCTGATACTGACAGTAAACCCTCAGTAGAACCTGATACTGACAGTAAACCCTCAGTAGAACCTGATACTGACAGTAGAACATCAGCAGAATCTGACACTGACAGTAGAACCTCAGTGGAACCTGGTGTAGTTCCAGTCAAACCTGATACTGTCAGTACAACCTCAGTAGAACCTGATACTGACAGTAGAACCTCAGTAGAACCTGATACTGACAGTAGAACCTCAGTAGAACCTGATACTGACAGTAAACCCTCAGTAGAACCTGATACTGACAGTAGAACATCAGTAGAATCTGACACTGACAGTACAACCTCAGTAGAACCTGGTGCAGTTCCAGTAGAACCTGATACTGACAGTACAACCTCACTAGAACCTGACATTGACAGTAAACCCTCAGTAGAACCTGATACTGACAGTAGAACCTCAGTAGAATCTGACACTGACAGTAGAACCTCAGTGGAACCAGGTGTAGTTCCAGTCGAACCTGATACTGTCAGTACAACCTCACTAGAACCTGATACTGACAGTAGAACCTCAGTAGAACCTGACACTGACGGTACAACCTCAGTAGAACCTGATACTGACAGTACAACCTCAGTAGAACCTGATACTGACAGTACAACCTCAGTAGAACCTGATACTGACAGTAGAACATCAGCAGAATCTGACACTGACAGTAGAACCTCAGTAGAACCTGGTGCAGTTCCAGTCGAACCTGATACTGTCAGTACAACCTCAGTAGAACCTGATACTGACAGTAGAACCTCAGTAGAACCTGACACTGACAGTACAACCTCAGTAGAACCTGATACTGACAGTACAACCTCAGTAGAACCTGATACTGACAGTAGAACCTCAGTAGAACCTGGTACTAGAACAGTAGAGATTACCTGAGGGGAGGCTGACGTTGTCTTTGGCTTGTTTCACTTTAGTCGTCACCTGTGGAAGAAGACAGACTTGAGTCAGTTTAAAGGAACAACACAACGTTCCTCTGAGGAACCCGGCACCTGTGGAAGAAGACAGACTTGAGTCAGTTTAAAGGAACAACACAACGTTCCTCTGAGGAACCCGGCACCTGTGGAAGAAGACAGACTTGAGTCAGTTTAAAGGAACAACACAACGTTCCTCTGAGGAACCCGGCACCTGTGGAAGAAGACAGACTTGAGTCAGTTTAAAGGAACAACACAACGTTCCTCTGAGGAACCCGGCACCTGTGGAAGAAGACAGACTTGAGTCAGTTTAAAGGAACAACACAACGTTCCTCTGAGGAACCCGGCACCTGTGGAAGAAGACAGACTTGAGTCAGTTTAAAGGAACAACACAACGTTCCTCTGAGGAACCCGGCACCTGTGGAAGAAGACAGACTTGAGTCAGTTTAAAGGAACAACACAACGTTCCTCTGAGGAACCCGGCACCTGTGGAAGAAGACAGACTTGAGTCAGTTTAAAGGAACAACACAACGTTCCTCTGAGGAACCCGGCACCTGTGGAAGAAGACAGACTTGAGTCAGTTTAAAGGAACAACACAACGTTCCTCTGAGGAACCCGGCACCTGTGGAAGAAGACAGACTTGAGTCAGTTTAAAGGAACAACACAACGTTCCTCTGAGGAACCCGGCACCTGTGGAAAAAGACAGACTTGAGTCAGTTTAAAGGAACAACACAACGTTCCTCTGAGGAACCCGGCACCTGTGGAAGAAGACAGACTTGAGTCAGTTTAAAGGAACAACACAACGTTCCTCTGAGGAACCCGGCACCTGTGGAAGAAGACAGACTTGAGTCAGTTTAAAGGAACAACACAACGTTCCTCTGAGGAACCCGGCACCTGTGGAAGAAGACAGACTTGAGTCAGTTTAAAGGAACAACACAACGTTCCTCTGAGGAACCCGGCACCTGTGGAAGAAGACAGACTTGAGTCAGTTTAAAGGAACAACACAACGTTCCTCTGAGGAACCCGGACAGGTCCAGGATGTGGTTAGCCTCGTTTAGCACCGACGGGAACCTGGAACCACCCTAACCCTTGTGCCTCTCATGAGACAGTGGTGTAGGGAGCAGGTCTAAGTATGAGACCAGGACCAGGACCAGGACCAGGACCAGGACCAGGACCAGGACCAGGACCAGGACCAGGACCCTAACCCTGCCCAGATAAGGGTCCTGGTCTGGCTGAGTCCGTTTCTACTAATCCCAAAGTATTAAACCGCTTCTACAGAGAACATCTGATGTCTGGTGACAAAGCAGCCGCACCAGGAGAAGGGAACCAGGAGAAGGGAACCAGGTGAAGGGAACCAGGTGACATCTATGGGTTAGCGTTAGCTTTAGCTTACGTCAGACACTGATCGGCCCAGCTCATGGGCTATCTTCTCCCAGCGACCCGGAGTTCCTCCAGGGAATTTAACCATCAGTCTGCTGAGGAGGCTCAGCTCGTCCTCCGTCCAGTCTGCAGCCTGAGGACACAGGGACAGACACGTCATGGAGTCAGTACAGTCTATGTTTATAAGCACAGTCTAACCCTAACCCTGATCAGATCAATAGTATCAGACCTTCTTCTTTGCAGCCCTGCGGTCCTGCAGCCAGTCGTCCATCTGGTCTTCAATGTCCTCGATTGAAGAGGTCTCCTGGTAACTCTGGTAGTTCAGGTTTTCTGCTGACGGCTCGTAAACTGGAAACTCCACCTTTGGCTTCTTCACCTTTGGCCTCTTCTCTCCTGAGGACCAACAGCTCTGATCACATTCACACAGTTGACAAGAGCCACGCGATCAATAGTTTACCCCCATTCCAGTTAGAGATAAACTCTCTCTCTCCTCCACTGAACCACACAGCTATACGTCCATGGTGCATTCAGGTGCAGCTGGGACAGTCTGTAATACATCCGTGTAGCGTTAGGATACTATACCAGCTAAAGTATCACGGTTCCGGGTAGTATCACGATACCACAGCATTTTTTATTATTATTACTTTTATGGACGTGTAATATATTTACACAAGTTAGAATGACTTAATATTGGTTGGTGATAAACATTTAATGCATTATCTAGTGGTCAAGTAAAAAATAATTGCAGTGTACATAAAATAGAGGGTTATAATCAGCACAGTCCAACTATAGAACATAAACTAGAATTAATTACACCGAACCATCACTAACGTCCGCTAGGATCATGTTTAAACAGACGTGTACAGTATTAGCGTCTCTACGTCTCTGCCCTGCAGGGACTCGTCAGCCGGGACGCTCTGAGCTGCACAGCGCTAACCCTAACCCTAACCCTAACCCTGACCCTAACCCTTATTTAGTAAAGTTTATGAATATTGAACGTGTGATAAGTCCAAATGTCCCCTCTCCCCAGATCGCTGCATGCGTTAACGCGTTCGCTTTGACAAAAGTGCTTTCGAGTTTGTTTTTATTCCAGGAACCAGTTCTGCTACTGAAGCTCTCATGACGCTCAGGTCCGCTGCTTCTGCCGAGACTCTGCGTTTACTGACTGCTGCTGCAGAGAAGAGACGTGGAGCTCTGGGTTAGGGTTAGGAGCCAGACGAGTCCCGCTGGCACCGTGATGTTTTGGCACCGGGTTAGGGTTAGGGTTATATACCCTAACTGATCATTGACTGTGATCGACTATCAATAACTTTAACAGCTGTCAGTTTTATGTAAATGTGCAGAAGCTCCAGAAGCTTAGAAAATAAATAAATAAAACTATTTACTGGTCACAACTTCCTGCTCAGCTTCAGCTTCCTCTCTCTGCTGCTGCTTCATCTGCTGGTAGTCCTCATAGTACTGCTGCACCTCCTGAAAGACAGACAGGTACCAGTCAGACAGACAGGTAGTCCTCATAGTACTGCTGCACCTCCTGAAAGACAGACAGGTACCAGTCAGACAGACAGGTAGTCCTCATAGTACTGCTGCACCTCCTGAAAGACAGACAGGTACCAGTCAGACAGACAGACAGGTACCAGTCAGACAGACAGACAGGTACCAGTCAGACAGACAGGTAGTCCTCATAGTACTGCTGCACCTCCTGAAAGACAGACAGGTACCAGTCAGACAGACAGACAGGTACCAGTCAGACAGACAGACAGGTACCAGACAGACAGGTACCAGACAGACAGACAGACAGACAGACAGACAGACAGACAGGTACCAGTCAGACAGACAGGTACCAGTCAGACAGACAGGTACCAGTCAGACAGACAGGTACCAGTCAGACAGACAGGTACCAGTCAGACAGACAGACAGGTACCAGTCAGACAGTCAGACAGACAGACAGACAGACAGACAGACAGACAGACAGACAGGTACCAGTCAGACAGACAGACAGACAGACAGACAGACAGGTACCAGTCAGACAGACAGGTACCAGTCAGACAGACAGGTACCAGTCAGACAGACAGACAGGTACCAGTCAGTCAGACAGACAGGTACCAGTCAGACAGACAGACAGACAGACAGACAGGTACCAGTCAGACAGACAGACAGACAGACAGGTACCAGTCAGACAGACAGACAGGTACCAGTCAGACAGACAGTCAGACAGACAGACAGGTACCAGTCAGACAGACAGTCAGACACCAGTCAGACAGACAGTCAGACAGACAGTCAGACAGACAGACAGGTACCAGTCAGACAGTCAGACAGACAGACAGACAGGTACCAGTCAGACAGACAGACAGACAGACAGACAGGTACCAGTCAGACAGACAGGTACCAGTCAGACAGACAGACAGACAGACAGGTACCAGTCAGACAGACAGACAGGTACCAGACAGACAGACAGACAGACAGACAGACAGACAGACAGGTACCAGTCAGACAGACAGGTACCAGTCAGACAGACAGGTACCAGACAGACAGACAGACAGTCAGACAGTCAGACAGACAGGTACCTGCAGGGTCTGGGGAAGGTTTTTGATGGACAGGTAGATCCAGATGCTGACCTTCAGAGGGAGGAGGTCATGCCAGTGAGGACGCTCCTGAACCCTGAAACACACGCAGAGAATAGACAAGGTGTAGTGATGAGTCATTAGCAGTCTGTGACCTCCATGATGTCACTGAGCTGACCTCCATGATGTCACTGAGCTGACCTCCATGATGTCACTGAGCTGACCTCCATGATGTCACTGAGCTGACCTCCATGATGTCACTGAGCTGACCTCCATGATGTCACTGAGCTGACCTCCATGATGTCACTGAGCTGACCTCCATGATGTCTTGCTGTAATGACTCACTGAGCTGTAGTCTAGTATTCAGGTTCATTAACAGCTACTTTCAGCCACTAGGAGGAGCTCTAAGCTGCTTTCAGCCACTAGGAGGAGCTCTAAGCTGCTTTCAGCCACTAGGAGGAGCTCTAAGCTACTTTCAGCCGCTAGGAGGAGCTCTAAGCTACTTTCAGCCGCTAGGAGGAGCTCTAAGCTGCTTTCAGCCACTAGGAGGAGCTCTAAGCTACTTTCAGCCGCTAGGAGGAGCTCTAAGCTACTTTCAGCCACTAGGAGGAGCTCTAAGCTTGTTGTCAGGTGTGAAACATGTGGAGCAGAGTTGAGCTACGGTGGCTTCACATGGACAAAAAGCTGCTGTCAGCTGTGACGGTTACCGAGGGAGACGGACCTGACGCCAATCACCAAACTAGTACGTGAACATCTGGAACTGAAGTCTCTCATTGCTGACATGATAAAAAGGAAAAGCTCAGCGTTGGAGAGTGAGATTTATTCTTTAAATGAATGTTTCTGACTGAGTTTGTGAGTTAAAGCTTGTTTCAGCTCTTTGTGAAAGTCAGCATGCAGCAAGTATTCAGTTGGTCATCAGTTACACCCTGAACAAGATGAACTCATGCACAGCAGTGATGATGTCATAGTACCGACCGAACGATGTCGTTACTACGGAGTACTGATTCACATCAAATCAAACGAACCGAATTACAGAACGTTCAGGCTCATATGAGCTGGTCACATGACAGGAAGTCCTGTTCACTGCTCTCTAATATCTGCTCCCTTTATATTTATATTTATATTATATTATATTATATCATATTATATTATATCATATTATATTATAGGTACCACTAACGCTTCACTACACATTGTACTGTCTATTTTTATATGTTCATATTTCTATATTGTTTTTATGTTCAAAATAAAAAGGCAACAAAATGTAAAGTAAGACTTTTTGGGTTCGTACTTCAGGAGTTACAGATTTAAAGTACCGAACACCAGGTGAGCTTAAATGTTTCCTCCTGATCCGCATCAGCTGATCGTTAATGACGTCACACAGAACGGTAACCTGGCAACAGCATCAGCTGATCGTTAATGACGTCACACAGAACGGTAACCTGGCAACAGCATCAGCTGATCTTTAATGACGTCACACAGAACGGTAACCTGGCAACAGCAACAGCTGATCGTTAATGACATCACACAGAACGGTAACCTGGCAACAGCATCAGCTGATCGTTAATGACATCACACAGAACGGTAACCTGGCAACAGCAACAGCTGATCGTTAATGACATCACACAGAACGGTAACCTGGCAACAGCATCAGCTGATCGTTAATGACGTCACACAGAACGGTAACCTGGCAACAGCAACAGCTGGTGGAGTTAATGACGTCACACAGAACGGTAACCTGGCAACAGCAACAGCTGGTGGAGTTAATGACGTCACACAGAACGGTAACCTGGCAACAGCAACAGCTGGTGGAGTTAATGACGTCACACAGAACGGTAACCTGGCAACAGCAACAGCTGGTGGAGTTACTGGTCTGATGTTAAACAGGAAGTAGATGAATCCTTTAAAGATGAGTTAGCGTCAGCTGTGTTGCTCCAGAGTCAAAGCCGCATTAATGCGACGGTTCAGATGCATTAAAATAAATCTGATATGAATCCGATTCAATGAGAGCCGTGTGGACTCAGCCGGTTCGGTGAGAGCCGTGTGGACTCAGCCGGTTCGGTGAGAGCCGTGTGGACTCAGCCGGTTCGGTGAGAGCCGTGTGGACTCAGCCGGTTCGGTGAGAGCCGTGTGGACTCAGCCGGTTCGGTGAGAGCCGTGTGGACTCAGCCGGTTCTGTGAGAGCCGTGTGGACTCAGCTTACCTGTCCTGGCTCACACACCTGAGCTCCTCTGCAGGTCTGGAGTTCAGCTTCTTCTTCTTCTCTTTCTTCTTCTTACTCAGCAGCTCATCCTGCAAACATGGAGGATCATCATCATCATCATCACATCACCTGTTCTCCTCTGATTGGCTGTGTGTGCTGCGCTCTGATTGGCTCTCACCAGCTGCTTCTCCAGGTAGATGGACCAGATGATGGCGTAGTGTCCCACGGTGAGGATGAGGAAGAGGAGGAAGGCCAGCTCGCCGTTACTCATCTTCCTCACTCGTCTGTAGTAGAAGACCGGCTGCCTCCAATCAGGGAGCCCGTTCACCATGATGTCATCATACCTGCACACACACACACACACACACACACACACACACACACGCGCACACACACACACATATAAATACACACACACACACACGCACACACACACACACGCACACACACACACACGCACGCACACACACACACACGCACACACACACACACACACACACACACACACACACACACACACACACACACACGTATATAAATACACACACACACACACACACACGTATATAAATACACACACACACTGCAGAGGTGTTCTGATTGGCTGACAGGTGACTGTGATGCAGGTAAGTCTCACCTGCGCCGTCTCTCGTCGTCCTTCAGGACTTCATAAATGGCGACGAGCTGAAGAAGAAGAAGAAGAACTGAGTGTCTCACCTGTGTGTGTCTCACCTGTGTGAAGTGTGTCTCACCTGTGTGGACTGTGTCTCACCTGTGTGTGTCTCACCTGTGTGTGTGTCACCTGTGTGTGTGTCTCACCTGTGTGTGTGTCTCACCTGTGTGAAGTGTGTCTCACCTGTGTGTGTGTCTCACCTGTCTGAACTGTGTCTCACCTGTGTGTGTGTCTCACCTGTGTGTGTGTGTCTCACCTGTGTGTGAGTCTCACCTGTGTGTGAGTCTCACCTGTGTGTGTGTCTCACCTGTGTGTGTGTCTCACCTGTGTGTGAGTCTCACCTGTGTGTCTCACCTGTGTGTGTGTGTCTCACCTGTGTGTGTGTCTCACCTGTGTGAGTGTCTCACCTGTGTGTGTGTCTCACCTGTGTGTGAGTCTCACCTGTGTGTGTGTCTCACCTGTGTGTGTGTCTCACCTGTGTGTGTGAGTCTCACCTGTGTGTGTGTCTCACCTGTGTGAGTCTCACCTGTGTGTGTGTCTCACCTGTGTGGAGTGTGTCTCACCTGTGTGTGTGTCTCACCTGTCTGAACTGAGTCTCAGCGTCCGGGTCCTTGTTGCGGTCCGGGTGGAGGCTGAGGGACAGACGTCGGTACGCCTTCTTGATTTCGGCTGCTGAGGCGTCCTGAGGACACAGAGACAGGCGAGACACACCTGAGCAGCCGTCCCCCCACTCACCTGCTCAGGTGTGTCACTGCACAGCCGACCAATCAGAGTCACTGCAGCGACCAATCAGTCACTGCAGCGACCAATCAGATTCAGTTGTAGATAAAGTTAATTAATAAGATCAGCTGATCGATCAGCTGATAGATACATTACTAAGTGTGATCAATAACCTCTGAGGTCACTTCCTGTTTAAAACTGAATGAATATTAAACTGTTTCCATGGTGACAGCTGTTAGCAGCAAGCTAGCTGTTAGCAGGAATCTAGCTGTTAGCAGGAAGCTAACTAGCTTAGCTCTGCTGTGTGTGCGTGGCACGCAGCTGTTAGCATTAGCAGCTAGCAGCAGGTTACCATGGAGACAGCTAGCATTAGCATTAGCACAGACCTGCTCCACAGACAGGAAGTGGTAGAAGCTCTGCGGGATCTCCTCCACCAGGTCCAGCAGCTCCAGATCCGCGTCCCAGGACCCAGCAGGGACCACACAGACCAGCAGCAGCAGCACGGCCCGGCACGGCCCGGAAAACACCGACATCACTAACCCGGGTTACACTGCTACCTGGAAATAACACCGACACACACTTCCGGCGCTGCTGCTGCTGCTGCTTCTGCTTCTTCTTCTTCTTCTTCTTCTTCTTCTTCCGGCGCTTTACCGCCACCTGCTGGTCAACTAACGCCACTTACAGTCTACATCACAACCTAACCCCCTAACCCTAAACCCCCTAACCCTAACAGTCTACATCATAACCTAACCCTGACCCTAATAGGGTTAGTAATAATAAATAGGGTTAGTAATAATGAATAGAGTTAGTAATAATAAATAGGGTTAGTAATAATAAATAGGTTTGTAATAATACATTTATGAACCCAAGCAGAGCTGCAGTCTTACAGTTACACTACCCTACCTAACCCCCCCCCCCCCCCCCCAACCCTAACACCACTACTAAACCAGTTAATTCAGCTGTTCACAAACATCTGATTAAAATTAAAACCACTTTAGCAGAAGATCATAACAGGAGAGTTAAATGTGGACTCTTAACACTCTTTCCTCTAAAGGTGTATTAATCAATCATATCATTTTTAAAATGTATTTATTTTCATTCATATGCACAATAATAAAACAAACATTATATTATAGGAAAAGAAGCCCAAAGGGTTTATATAAAATCCTTTAGTATGAAAATCACCCAAACATATCGACCAAAGAAGAAGAGAGAAGAAAGAGACAACGACTCATTTCCAGTGAACTAGTCGTGAGCAGGATTTCATTAACAGGACGTGTATGTTAGGGTTAGGGTCTAACCTCTGGTATACACTAACCTCTGGTATACACTCACCTCTGGTATACACTAACCTCTGGTATATACTAACCTCTGGTATACACTCACCTCTGGTATATACCAACCTCTGGTATATACTAACCTCTGGTATACACTAACCTCTGGTATATACTAACCTCTGGTATACACTAACCTCTGGTATATACTCACCTCTGGTATACATTAACCTCTGGTATATACTCACCTCTGGTATACACTAACCTCTGGTATATACTCACCTCTGGTATACACTAACCTCTGGTATATACTAACCTCTGGTATACACTAACCTCTGGTATATACTAACCTCTGGTATATACTCACCTCTGGTATATACTAACCTCTGGTATACACTAACCTCTGGTATACACTAACCTCTGGTATATACTAACCTCTGGTATATACTAACCTCTGGTATATACTAACCTCTGGTATACACTAACCTCTGGTATACACTAACCTCTGGTATACACTAACCTCTGGTATATACTAACCTCTGGTATACACTAACCTCTGGTATATACTAACCTCTGGTATACACTAACCTCTGGTATACACTAACCTCTGGTATACACTAACCTCTGGTATATACTAACCTCTGGTATATACTCACCTCTGGTATACACTAACCTCTGGTATATACTAACCTCTGGTATATACTAACCTCTGGTATACACTAACCTCTGGTATATACTAACCTCTGGTATATACTCACCTCTGGTATATACTAACCTCTGGTATACACTAACCTCTGGTATATACTAACCTCTGGTATACACTAACCTCTGGTATACACTAACCTCTGGTATATACTAACCTCTGGTATACACTAACCTCTGGTATACACTAACCTCTGGTATATACTAACCTCTGGTATACACTAACCTCTGGTATATACTCACCTCTGGTATATACTCACCTCTGGTATACACTAACCTCTGGTATATACTCACCTCTGGTATATACTAACCTCTGGTATATACTCACCTCTGGTATATACTCACCTCTGGTATATACTAACCTCTGGTATACACTAACCTCTGGTATACACTAACCTCTGGTATACACTAACCTCTGGTATACACTAACCTCTGGTATACACTAACCTCTGGTATACACTAACCTCTGGTATATACTCACCTCTGGTATATTCTAACCTCTGGTATACACTAACCTCTGGTATACACTAACCTCTGGTATACACTAACCTCTGGTATATACTCACCTCTGGTATATACTAACCTCTGGTATACACTAACCTCTGGTATACACTCACCTCTGGTATATACTCACCTCTGGTATATACTAACCTCTGGTATACACTAACCTCTGGTATATACTAACCTCTGGTATACACTCACCTCTGGTATACACTCACCTCTGGTATATACTAACCTCTGGTATATACTAACCTCTGGTATACACTCACCTCTGGTATATACTAACCTCTGGTATATACTCACCTCTGGTATATACTAACCTCTGGTATACACTAACCTCTGGTATATACTCATCTCTGGTATATACTAACCTCTGGTATACACTAACCTCTGGTATGTACTAACCTCTGGTATACACTAACCTCTGGTATACACTCACCTCTGGTATATACTAACCTCTGGTATATACTCACCTCTGGTATATACTAACCTCTGGTATATACTAACCTCTGGTATATACTCACCTCTGGTATATACTAACCTCTGGTATATACTCACCTCTGGTATACACTCACCTCTGGTATATACTAACCTCTGGTATATACTAACCTCTGGTATACACTAACCTCTGGTATACACTAACCTCTGGTATATACTCACCTCTGGTATATACTCACCTCTGGTATATACTAACCTCTGGTATATACTCACCTCTGGTATATACTAACCTCTGGTATACACTAACCTCTGGTATATACTAACCTCTGGTATACACTCACCTCTGGTATATACTAACCTCTGGTATATACTAACCTCTGGTATATACTAACCTCTGGTATATACTAACCTCTGGTATACACTCACCTCTGGTATATACTAACCTCTGGTATATACTAACCTCTGTTATATACTAACCTCTGGTATACACTAACCTCTGGTATACACTAACCTCTGGTATATACTAACCTCTGGTATATACTAACCTCTGGTATACACTCACCTCTGGTATACACTAACCTCTGGTATATACTCACCTCTGGTATACACTAACCTCTGGTATATACTAACCTCTGGTATACACTAACCTCTGGTATACACTCACC
>NC_070589.1:35943690-35948928 GCF_027409825.1 Scomber japonicus
GACCTCTGTCACTAGTCCTCTGTCACTAGTCCTCTGTCACTAGTCCTTCTACCTCTGTCACTAGTCCTTCTACCTCTGTCACTAGTCCTCTGTCACTAGTCCTCTGTCACTAGTCCTCTTCCTCTGTCACTAGTCCTCTGTCACTAGTCCTCTGTCACTAGTCCTCTGTCACTAGTCCTCTTCCTCTGTCACTAGTCCTCTGTCACTAGTCCTCTTCCTCTGTCACTAGTCCTCTGTCACTAGTCCTCTGTCACTAGTCCTCTGTCACTAGTCCTCTTCCTCTGTCACTAGTCCTCTGTCACTAGTCCTCTTCCTCTGTCACTAGTCCTCTGTCACTAGTCCTCTACCTCTGTCACTAGTCCTCTACCTCTGTCACTAGTCCTCTGTCCCTAGTCCTCTACCTCTGTCACTAGTCCTCTGTCACTAGTCCTCTGTCACTAGTCCTCTACCTCTGTCACTAGTCCTCTACCTCTGTCACTAGTCCTCTACCTCTGTCACTAGTCCTCTGTCACTAGTCCTCTGTCACTAGTCCTCTGTCACTAGTCCTCTACCTCTGTCACTAGTCCTCTACCTCTGTCACTAGTCCTCTGTCCCTAGTCCTCTTCCTCTGTCACTAGTCCTCTACCTCTGTCACTAGTCCTCTGTCACTAGTCCTCTTCCTCTGTCACTAGTCCTCTGTCCCTAGTCCTCTACCTCTGTCACTAGTCCTCTACCTCTGTCACTAGTCCTCTGTCACTAGTCCTCTTCCTCTGTCACTAGTCCTCTGTCACTAGTCCTCTACCTCTGTCACTAGTCCTCTGTCACTAGACCTCTGTCACTAGTCCTCTGTCACTAGTCCTCTGTCACTAGTCTTCTGTCACTAGTCCTCTACCTCTGTCACTAGTCCTCTGTCACTAGTCCTCTGTCACTAGTCCTCTACCTCTGTCACTAGTCCTCTGTCACTAGTCCTCTACCTCTGTCACTAGTCCTCTGTCACTAGTCCTCTACCTCTGTCACTAGTCCTCTGTCCCTAGTCCTCTGTCCCTAGTCCTCTGTCACTAGTCCTCTGTCCCTAGTCCTCTGTCACTAGTCCTCTGTCACTAGTCCTCTGTCCCTAGTCCTCTGTCCCTAGTCCTCTGTCACTAGTCCTCTTCCTCTGTCACTAGTCCTCTACCTCTGTCACTAGTCCTCTGTCACTAGTCCTCTGTCACTAGTCCTCTGTCCCTAGTCCTCTGTCCCTAGTCCTCTGTCACTAGTCCTCTTCCTCTGTCACTAGTCCTCTACCTCTGTCACTAGTCCTCTGTCCCTAGTCCTCTGTCACTCGTCCTCTACCTCTGTCACTAGTCCTCTACCTCTGTCACTAGTCCTCTGTCACTAGTCCTCTACCTCTGTCACTAGCCCTCTACCTCTGTCACTAGTCCTCTGTCCCTAGTCCTCTGTCACTCGTCCTCTGTCACTAGTCCTCTACCTCTGTCACTAGTCCTCTACCTCTGTCACTAGTCCTCTGTCACTAGTCCTCTGTCACTAGTCCTCTACCTCTGTCACTAGTCCTCTACCTCTGTCACTAGTCCTCTACCTCTGTCACTAGTCCTCTGTCACTAGTCCTCTGTCACTAGTCCTATTCCTCTGTCACTAGTCCTCTATCACTAGTCCTCTGTCACTAGTCCTCTGTCCCTAGTCCTCTGTCACTAGTCCTCTGTCCCTAGTCCTCTGTCCCTAGTCCTCTGTCACTAGTCCTCTACCTCTGTCACTAGTCCTCTGTCACTAGTCCTCTGTCACTAGTCCTCTGTCACTAGTCCTCTACCTCTGTCACTAGTCCTCTACCTCTGTCACTAGTCCTCTACCTCTATCAGTAGTCCTCTGTCACTAGTCCTCTGTCACTAGTCCTCTGTCACTAGTCCTCTGTCACTAGTCCTCTGTCACTAGTCTTCTGTCACTAGTCCTCTACCTCTGTCACTAGTCCTCTACCTCTGTCACTAGTCCTCTGTCCCTAGTCCTCTGTCACTAGTCCTCTTCCTCTGTCCCTAGTCCTCTACCTCTGTCACTAGTCCTCTGTCACTAGTCCTCTGTCACTAGTCCTATTCCTCTGTCACTAGTCCTCTACCTCTGTCACTAGTCCTCTACCTCTGTCACTAGGCCTCTGTCACTCGTCCTCTACCTCTGTCACTCGTCCTCTACCTCTGTCACTAGTCCTCTGTCACTAGTCCTCTGTCACTAGTCATCTACCTCTGTCACTAGTCCTCTGTCACTAGTCCTCTACCTCTGTCACTAGTCCTCTGTCCCTAGTCCTCTGTCACTCGTCCTCTGTCACTAGTCCTCTACCTCTGTCACTAGTCCTCTACCTCTGTCACTAGTCCTCTGTCACTAGTCCTCTGTCACTAGTCCTCTACCTCTGTCACTAGTCCTCTACCTCTGTCACTAGTCCTCTACCTCTATCAGTAGTCCTCTGTCACTAGTCCTCTGTCACTAGTCCTATTCCTCTGTCACTAGTCCTCTGTCACTAGTCCTCTACCTCTGTCACTAGTCCTCTGTCACTAGTCCTCTGTCACTCGTCCTCTGTCACTAGTCCTCTACCTCTGTCACTAGTCCTCTACCTCTGTCACTAGTCCTCTGTCACTAGTCCTCTGTCACTAGTCCTCTACCTCTGTCACTAGTCCTCTACCTCTGTCACTAGTCCTCTGTCACTAGTCCTCTGTCACTAGTCCTCTACCTCTGTCACTAGTCATCTGTCACTAGTCCTCTGTCACTAGTCCTCTACCTCTGTCACTAACCCTCTGTCACTAGTCCTCTGTCACTAGTCCTCTGTCACTAGTCCTTCTACCTCTGTCACTAGTCCTCTGTCACTAGTCCTCTGTCACTAGTCCTATTCCTCTGTCACTAGCCCTCTACCTCTGTCACTAGTCCTCTGTCCCTAGTCCTCTGTCACTCGTCCTCTGTCACTAGTCCTCTACCTCTGTCACTAGTCCTCTACCTCTGTCACTAGTCCTCTGTCACTAGTCCTCTGTCACTAGTCCTCTGTCACTAGTCCTCTACCTCTGTCACTAGTCCTCTACCTCTGTCACTAGTCCTCTGTCACTAGTCCTCTGTCACTAGTCCTATTCCTCTGTCACTAGTCCTCTATCACTAGTCCTCTGTCACTAGTCCTCTGTCCCTAGTCCTCTGTCACTAGTCCTCTACCTCTGTCACTAGTCCTCTGTCACTAGTCCTCTGTCACTAGTCCTCTGTCACTAGTCCTCTACCTCTGTCACTAGTCCTCTACCTCTGTCACTAGTCCTCTACCTCTATCAGTAGTCCTCTATCACTAGTCCTCTGTCACTAGTCCTCTGTCACTAGTCCTCTGTCACTAGTCCTCTGTCACTAGTCTTCTGTCACTAGTCCTCTACCTCTGTCACTAGTCCTCTACCTCTGTCACTAGTCCTCTGTCCCTAGTCCTCTGTCACTAGTCCTCTTCCTCTGTCCCTAGTCCTCTACCTCTGTCACTAGTCCTCTGTCACTAGTCCTCTGTCACTAGTCCTATTCCTCTGTCACTAGTCCTCTACCTCTGTCACTAGTCCTCTACCTCTGTCACTAGGCCTCTGTCACTCGTCCTCTACCTCTGTCACTCGTCCTCTACCTCTGTCACTAGTCCTCTGTCACTAGTCCTCTGTCACTAGTCATCTACCTCTGTCACTAGTCCTCTGTCACTAGTCCTCTGTCACTAGTCCTCTACCTCTGTCACTAGTCCTCTGTCCCTAGTCCTCTGTCACTCGTCCTCTGTCACTAGTCCTCTACCTCTGTCACTAGTCCTCTACCTCTGTCACTAGTCCTCTGTCACTAGTCCTCTGTCACTAGTCCTCTACCTCTGTCACTAGTCCTCTACCTCTATCAGTAGTCCTCTGTCACTAGTCCTCTGTCACTAGTCCTCTGTCACTAGTCCTCTGTCACTAGTCCTCTGTCACTAGTCCTCTACCTCTGTCACTAGTCCTCTGTCACTAGTCCTCTGTCACTAGTCCTCTACCTCTGTCACTAGTCCTCTACCTCTATCAGTAGTCCTCTGTCACTAGTCCTCTGTCACTAGTCCTATTCCTCTGTCACTAGTCCTCTATCACTAGTCCTCTGTCACTAGTCCTCTGTCCCTAGTCCTCTGTCACTAGTCCTCTGTCCCTAGTCCTCTGTCACTAGTCCTCTGTCACTAGTCCTCTGTCACTAGTCCTCTGTCACTAGTCCTCTACCTCTGTCACTAGTCCTCTGTCCCTAGTCCTCTGTCACTAGTCCTCTGTCACTAGTCCTCTGTCACTACCTGATTAATGTAGAAGAGACATAAAATTAAGGTGCAGGATTTTTTCCACAAATGTTTTATTGCGGTTGTAGTGTGAACATATGGACATTCTTTTCTCTTTGATTTCATTTAGAGATGAATTGTTGTCACATCATTTTTTGATAAGAACAGATCAGTTCGCTGGTGTCCTGACAACTGAACTCTGCTCTGATTTAGAAGCTGCAGAGTGTGAGTGAAGCTGTGGGGGTGAATGTCTCTGAATAGCAGCAGTGAGTCTGCTCAGTGATGGAGTAGCAGTTTGTAGTGGAGGTGGTGTCGAGGTTATCGGGCCGTCCCTCAGCTCACAACACTAATATGTCCCGCAGCCTGCCCACACAGAAAAAATAGATCCTTCAGTTTGACTCACATGACGGTCCTACACCTCGCATCACGTTTGGACGCCTTCCCCTAAGTCTGTCTGCACACTCACACATCACAGCCTCCATCAGATCATGTTTAAACATTTCATCATAAAGAAAACAGCTCAGCTGTAAAAAAAAAAAAATGAACACGCTCATTATAACTCAAATTGTTCTTCACAGTGATGTGACAGCAGGAGAAAGCACATAGAGCAGCACCTCAGTGTGCAGACAAGTAAAGAAAATAATGAGACACATAATAACACATGGAGCTAAACATTAGAAAGACAATCTAAGACATTGACTTGGATTTAAATCAGAATCAGATCAACCTGCTGTTGTCAGTTGTCTTGTGAATAAAAGGTCTCAGCACACTGAAGCTTTGTTGTATGTGAAAGAAAAAGATTAGCATCAGACTGATTCTGAATCCAGCAGGAACAGGAAGTGTTTGTATATGACGGCTGGATCATTTCTGTCTGATAAGAAGGTCCAGCATGTTAATATTAATATTTGTCTTCCTCTCACAGAGTGAAGCAGACTGATCATTTATGAGTTTAACTGCTACAGAAACCTGAGCTGTGACTGATAGTTAAAGGATTCTCA
>NC_070589.1:35949428-36014428 GCF_027409825.1 Scomber japonicus
ATTCTCACTTTTAGCCCTGTACTGGCCCTCTTTTTATTTCTCTTACACTGCTCAGTGAAAGAAACCCTAACCCTAACCCAGCGTAAAGACCTGTGACTCAGTGTGAATTAGGTTAACCTGGACAAACAGTGTCTCCTGTGTTTCCGGCTGCAGAGGTGAATGCACTCTCACTGTTGGCTCAGTTCTCTTTTTTGACTGATTATCAGACTGTCACTGCTCCTGTCACTCAGGTCAGACCTGTAATGAACTCAAAGTGTTTGTAGAGCTGATCTGATTTTAGGTTCACCTCCGTTCACTGGAAGACAATCATCAGGACATTTTGTCCCAATGATAGTTTCAGCATGTGAGACCTCGACACATTCATTTCAAATACCTTCAGTTAAATGACATGTATGTGACTGATTGATTAGCAGTTTGGAGACAATGAAGACATCCAAACACAGCAGAGAGAAACTGTATCATCAGCAGGAATTTACTTTGTTCAGACAAACATTTCACTAATTTAAATGGAACATAAAAGCTGCAATGCATGTTGGGTAAATCAGTCTAGCATCATCTTCATCTGGTCCAATCAGAGTTCATCCACAGTCCAGCAGCTGATGGTGGAGAAGAGAGAGAGAGACTTAGAAAGAGAGAGAGAGAGAGAGAGAGAGAGAGACTTAGAAAGAGAGAGAGAGAGAGAGAGAGAGAGAGAGACTTAGAAAGAGAGAGAGAGAGAGAGAGAGACAGAGAGAGAGAGAGAGAGAGAGAGAGAGACTTAGAAAGAGAGAGAGAGAGAGAGAGAGAGACAGAGAGAGAGACAGAGAGAGAGAGAGAGAGAGAGAGAGAGAGAGAGGATGTCAGGACGTGTCCAGGAACCAGTCAGCTATGAACCCTGTTCTGGTCTGTGAGGAACAACAACAATAATAATAATGATAAAAATGATTGTTAGTGATCAACCTGTTTAAAAATGTAAACTCTGGGTTCTTAGAGTCATTTCATTCATATTTGATAACCCAGTAAATACTGGTGTCTATCCCAGCATGCACCAGGTGAGAGGAAGTACAGGTCGCCAGCCAATCACAGTGTAGATGATGTGAGTGACAGCAGGTCTGCAGCTGTGACATCACTTTTATAAATGAGTAGTTATATTTGAGTATATTATTATATGTATACTATATATTATATATTATATCTATATATAATGTGAGTAGTTATATTTGAGTATATTATTATATGTATACTATATATTATATATTATATCTTTATATAATGTGAGTCGTTATATTTGAGTATATTATTATATGTATACTATATATTATATATTATATCTTTATATAATGTGAGTAGTTATATTTGAGTATATTATTATATGTATACTATATATTATATAATGTGAGTCGCTTCTGTACCCATAATGCATTGTGTTTGCTGTCACACACGCCTCAGCAGCTGTCTTTGTGTTTCTTAAATCAACTTATCGACTCAGCAATGAGTTTGTAGGTCAGTGAACAAACAGAGCGTTGCCGTGCCAACCGGTTCTGGCTGTCCCGGTTCTCCTCCGGCATCGTTGGCCGCGCGGTCCGGCTCCGGCAGCCAATCAGAGGGCAGAAGTGGAGGAGCCTATCAGTCCAGTTTTGAGCGGTGAACAAAGAACCGAGTGTCGGGTTTCTACATCACTGTCTCTCTTTGAAGACCCTAACCCTAACCCTCACTTAAAGACCCTAACCCTAACCCTAACTTAAAGACCCTAACCCTCACTTAAAGACCCTAACCCTCACTTAAAGACCCTAACCCTAACTTAAAGACCCTAACCCTAACCCTCACTTAAAGACCCTAACCCTAACCCTAACTTAAAGACCCTAACCCTCACTTAAAGACCCTAACCCTAACTTAAAGACCCTAACCCTAACCCTAACTTAAAGACCCTAACCCTAACCCTAACCCTAACTTAAAGACCCTAACCCTAACTTAAAGACCCTAACCCTGGGTTGGAGTTCAAATGGACAACAGTGAAGTTAAAGGGACAAATACAAATAAATAGTCTGTTGGAAACATTTCATGTATTTTTTATTACAATGAAGAAATGACCCAAACAAGTTTCTTTCTTTCAGCAGCAAATAATTTAACATGGTTCGTTACACACGGCTCGTTAACACTTCAGAGTCGACTGTTAGTTACACACGGCTCGTTAACACTTCAGAGTCGACTGTTAGTTACACACGGCTCGTTAACACTTCAGAGTCGACTGTTAGTTACACACGGCTCGTTAACACTTCAGAGTCGACTGTTAGTTACACACGGCTCGTTAACACTTCAGAGTCGACTGTTAGTTACACACGGCTCGTTAACACTTCAGAGTCGACTGTTAGTTACACACGGCTCGTTAACACTTCAGAGTCGACTGTTAGTTACACACGGCTCGTTAACAGAGTCGACTGTTAGTTACACACGGCTCGTTAACACTTCAGAGTCGACTGTTAGTTACACACGGCTCGTTAACACTTCAGAGTCGACTGTTAGTTACACACGGCTCGTTAACACTTCAGAGTCGACTGTTAGTTACACACGGCTCGTTAACACTTCAGAGTCGACTGTTAGTTACACACGGCTCGTTAACACTTCAGAGTCCACTGTTAGTTACACACGGCTCGTTAACAGAGTCGACTGTTAGTTACACACGGCTCGTTAACAGAGTCGACTGTTAGTTACACACGGCTCGTTAACAGAGTCGACTGTTAGTTACACACGGCTCGTTAACACTTCAGAGTCGACTGTTAGTTACACACGGCTCGTTAACACTTCAGAGTCGACTGTTAGTTACACACAGCTCGTTAACAGAGTCGACTGTTAGTTACACACGGCTCGTTAACACTTCAGAGTCGACTGTTAGTTACACACGGCTCGTTAACACTTCAGAGTCGACTGTTAGTTACACACGGCTCGTTAACACTTCAGAGTCGACTGTTAGTTACACACGGCTCGTTAACACTTCAGAGTCGACTGTTAGTTACACACGGCTCGTTAACACTTCAGAGTCGACTGTTAGTTACACACGGCTCGTTAACACTTCAGAGTCGACTGTTAGTTACACACGGCTCGTTAACAGAGTCGACTGTTAGTTACACACGGCTCGTTAACACTTCAGAGTCGACTGTTAGTTACACACGGCTCGTTAACAGAGTCGACTGTTAGTTACACACGGCTCGTTAACACTTCAGAGTCGACTGTTAGTTACACACGGCTCGTTAACACTTCAGAGTCGACTGTTAGTTACACACGGCTCGTTAACACTTCAGAGTCGACTGTTAGTTACGCACGGCTCGTTAACACTTCAGAGTCGACTGTTAGTTACACACGGCTCGTTAACACTTCAGAGTCGACTGTTAGTTACACACGGTTCGTTAACACTTCAGAGTCGACTGTCTTTGGCTGAATCTCAATCTGCTGAACTGCAAGGAACCTCGGTTACTGTACACATATCAATATTTTCCTTCTTTAATTATAATAATAATATTATTAATAATAATATAATAATAATAATAATAATAATAATTATAATAATAATATAATTATAATAATAATAATAATAATAATAATAATAATATAATAATAATAATAATAATAATAATAATAATAATATAATTATAATATAATAATATAAATATAATAATATAATAATAATATAATAATAATAATAATATAATAATATAATTGATAAAGTTTGGCTCCTGCTGCTAGAACACGTTTAGCAGACATTTTGACACTAAGTTTGAACCTTCAGTAAACAGTAGACATGTTTTACAAATGAAAACAAATGAAAACAGACAGATGAAGAAAGTTTGACATTAAAATATTAAAGGACATCTATTGCATAGTATTCTCAGGCCGTTCCAATGTGGAAAAGAGTCTGTCCCTGCAAGAAATACAATGCTTTGTCCACTAAACATAAATATGTTATCCAGCTCTTCTCTTCCAGGGAAAGTGCTGAAGTCCTGTTTCCCTGCAGGAAGCAGGTCCAGGAGGAGTTCCTGATGTTCAGCGTTTATAAGCAGCAGTTTATGAGCAGCCGCACTCGTCCACGATCATGTTCTGGATGTCTTTCTTGATGATCTTCTGCTCCTCGTTGTAGTAGAGCATGGACATAGCGCGCAGCCTCGTGGGCACGCAGCAGGACCGCATGTTCTGAAACGGACCGTAGCCTCGGATCCGGAACTGATTGATGACGGTTGAATGGAAGGACAGGGACGAGCCGCCGATGCTCGCCATGTGATCCGGACAGTCGCCTTCACAGTAGTTGGCATGGTAACCAGACGGCGCTATAATCCAATCGCTCCAGCCGATGTCTTTGAAGTTAACGTAAAACTGCCGTTTGCAACAGACGTGGATTTTACCGTCACATTCCAGACTTCGTTTGACCCTCTGCTGAGCCTCCGCGGCTCGCAGCGCCACCATGAGGAACGGCCAGTGAGATTGTTCCCGCTCTTTAGCTCGCTCGCCGGTCGGAGGCGTCAGGATAGGCACGACTCCCGCCTCAGCGCACAGCGGACAGGACACCCGCAGGCTGAGCGATCTGCCGCCACGGTCCAACAGAGTCTGGACGCTGCGCGGGACGGCGAGCGTGTGCCAGCCGCTGCGACGAGTGTCCACCATCTTCTCTGAAACAGACTCGTCATCCTCGTCGTGAAGCTGAAGCAACACTTTGCTTTTCACCCGGTTCCCATTCGACAACTTCAGAAAGAGCCAGATGTTAGCTTGTTCCACCACCGCAGAGCTGCTGCCCTCTTTTGAAAGGTCAAAGGTCACGGTGTTTGGAGAATGTCCTGCAGAACAAAACAGACAGAGAGCATGTTAGCATGTTAGCATGTTAGCATGTTAGCATGTTAGCATGTTAGCTTGAATGATCCTGAGAATGAACAGAGAAACGTTTCCTTTAAGTTTAAATGTAGGTCAGTTCGTCCTGTTGAAAACACTGTGACCCCCCCCCCCCCCCCACACACACACACACACACACACACACAGTGTCGTGTGAATGAATGGACAAAAGAAATGTCATTAACAATAAAAGCATGAATGGAGCCGCTGCCTCTAAATAAACTCAGCAGCAACATAAGCAGAGACGCCCCCCCCCCCCCCCCCCCCCAACCCCCCCCCCCCCAACTACCACCACCATGTTCCTCTCTGTCCCCTCCTGCAGAATAATTACTGAGGCCCATATTTGTCTGAATGAAGAGATTATTCACGGCCTGAGACCCCTCGGTATGCCCCCCCCTCCCCCCCCATCGTTACTGTGCCGAGTCTTTGAGGCTTTTTTAATTACAGACTATTTATAACACGAAGCCGTTACGAACATTTATGTAAGCAAACACGAGTTGGTTCAAACTTTGAAGAAGCTCCTCATGTATAACATATATAACATGTATAACGTGTATAACATATATAACATGTATAACATATATAACATGTATAACATGTATAACATGTATAACATATATAACATGTATAACATGTATAACATATATAACATGTATAACATGTATAACATATATAACATGTATAACATGTATAACATGTATAACATGTATAACATGTATAACATATATAACATGTATAACATGTATAACATATATAACATGTATAACATGTATAACATGTATAACATGTATAACATGTATAACATGTATAACATGTATAACATATATAACATATATAACATGTATAACGTGTATAACGTATATAACATGTATAACGTGTATAACATGTATAACATATATAACATGTATAACGTGTATAACGTATATAACATGTATAACGTGTATAACATGTATAACATGTATAACATGTATAACGTGTATAACATATATAACATGTATAACATGTATAACATATATAACATGTATAACATGTATAACATATATAACATGTATAACATGTATAACATGTATAACATGTATAACATGTATAACATGTATAACATGTATAACATGTATAACATATATAACATGTATAACATGTATAACATATATAACATGTATAACATGTATAACGTATATAACATGTATAACGTGTATAACATATATAACATGTATAACATGTATAACATATATAACATATATAACATATATAACATGTATAACATGTATAACGTGTATAACATATATAACATGTATAACATGTATAACATATATAACATATATAACATGTATAACATGTATAACATGTATAACATGTATAACATATATAACATATATAACATGTATAACGTGTATAACGTATATAACATGTATAACGTGTATAACATGTATAACATGTATAACATGTATAACGTGTATAACATATATAACATGTATAACATGTATAACATATATAACATGTATAACATGTATAACATGTATAACATGTATAACATGTATAACATATATAACATGTATAACATGTATAACATGTATAACATGTATAACATGTATAACATATATAACATGTATAACATGTATAACATGTATAACATGTATAACATGTATAACATGTATAACATATATAACATATATAACATGTATAACATGTATAACATGTATAACATGTATAACATGTATAACATATATAACATATATAACATGTATAACATGTATAACATGTATAACATATATAACATATATAACATGTATAACATGTATAACATATATAACGTGTATAACATGTATAACATGTATAACATATATAACATATATAACATGTATAACATATATAACATATATAACATGTATAACGTGTATAACATGTATAACATATATAACATGTATAACATGTATAACATATATAACATATATAACGTGTATAACATGTATAACATATATAACATGTATAACATGTATAACATGTATAACATATATAACATGTATAACATATATAACATATATAACATGTATAACATATATAACATGTATAACATGTATAACATGTATAACATATATAACATATATAACATATATAACATGTATAACATATATAACATGTATAACATGTATAACATGTATAACATGTATAACATATATAACGTGTATAACATGTATAACATGTATAACATGTATAACATGTATAACATATATAACATGTATAACATGTATAACATGTATAACATATATAACATATATAACATATATAACATGTATAACATGTATAACATGTATAACATGTATAACATGTATAACATGTATAACATGTATAACATATATAACGTGTATAACATGTATAACATATATAACGTGTATAACATGTATAACATGTATAACATGTATAACATGTATAACATATATAACGTGTATAACATGTATAACATATATAACATGTATAACATGTATAACATATATAACATGTATAACATGTATAACATGTATAACATGTATAACGTGTATAACATGTATAACATATATAACATATATAACATATATAACATATATAACATGTATAACGTGTATAACATGTATAACATGTATAACATGTATAACGTGTATAACATGTATAACATGTATAACATGTATAACATGTATAACATGTATAACATATATAACATATATAACATATATAACATGTATAACATATATAACATATATAACATATATAACATATATAACATGTATAACATGTATAACATGTATAACATGTATAACATGTATAACATGTATAACATATATAACATGTATAACATGTATAACATATATAACATGTATAACATGTATAACATGTATAACATGTATAACGTGTATAACATGTATAACATATATAACATATATAACATATATAACATATATAACATGTATAACGTGTATAACATGTATAACGTGTATAACATGTATAACATGTATAACATGTATAACATATATAACATGTATAACATATATAACATATATAACATATATAACATGTATAACATATATAACATGTATAACATATATAACATATATAACATATATAACATATATAACATATATAACATGTATAACATGTATAACATGTATAACATGTATAACGTGTATAACATGTATAACATATATAACATGTATAACATGTATAACATATATAACATGTATAACATATATAACATATATAACATATATAACATGTATAACGTGTATAACATGTATAACGTGTATAACATGTATAACATGTATAACATATATAACATGTATAACATATATAACATATATAACATGTATAACATGTATAACATATATAACATATATAACATATATAACATATATAACATGTATAACGTGTATAACATGTATAACGTGTATAACATATATAACATATATAACATGTATAACATGTATAACATATATAACATATATAACATATATAACATGTATAACATATATAAAATTTATAACGTGTATAACATGTATAACGTGTATAACATGTATAACATGTATAACATGTATAACATGTATAACGTGTATAACGTGTATAACATGTATAACGTGTATAACATGTATAACATATATAACATATATAACATGTATAACATATATAACATGTATAACATGTATAACATATATAACATATATAACATGTATAACATGTATAACATGTATAACATATATAACATATATAACATGTATAACATGTATAACATATATAAAATTTATAACGTGTATAACATGTATAACGTGTATAACATGTATAACATGTATAACATATATAACGTGTATAACATGTATAACATGTATAACATGTATAACATGTATAACATGTATAACATGTATAACATGTATAACATATATAACATATATAACATGTATAACATGTATAACATGTATAACATATATAACATATATAACATGTATAACATGTATAACATATATAAAATTTATAACGTGTATAACATGTATAACGTGTATAACATGTATAACATGTATAACATGTATAACGTGTATAACGTGTATAACATGTATAACATGTATAACATGTATAACGTGTATAACATGTATAACATGTATAACATGTATAACATATATAACATGTATAACATGTATAACATGTATAACATGTATAACATATATAACATATATAACATATATAACATGTATAACATATATAACATGTATAACATGTATAACATATATAACATATATAACATGTATAACATGTATAACATATATAACATATATAACATATATAACATGTATAACATGTATAACATGTATAACATATATAACATGTATAACATGTATAACATGTATAACATGTATAACATATATAACATATATAACATATATAACATGTATAACATATATAACATATATAACATATATAACATGTATAACGTGTATAACATGTATAACATGTATAACATGTATAACGTGTATAACATATATAACATATATAACATGTATAACATATATAACATATATAACATATATAACATGTATAACGTGTATAACATGTATAACGTGTATAACATGTATAACATGTATAACATATATAACATGTATAACATATATAACATATATAACATGTATAACATGTATAACATATATAACATATATAACATATATAACATATATAACATGTATAACGTGTATAACATGTATAACGTGTATAACATATATAACATATATAACATGTATAACATGTATAACATATATAACATATATAACATATATAACATGTATAACATATATAAAATTTATAACGTGTATAACATGTATAACGTGTATAACATGTATAACATGTATAACATGTATAACATGTATAACATGTATAACATGTATAACGTGTATAACGTGTATAACATGTATAACATGTATAACATGTATAACATGTATAACATGTATAACATGTATAACATGTATAACATGTATAACATATATAACATGTATAACATGTATAACATGTATAACATATATAACATATATAACATGTATAACATGTATAACATATATAAAATTTATAACGTGTATAACATGTATAACGTGTATAACATGTATAACATGTATAACATGTATAACGTGTATAACGTGTATAACATGTATAACATGTATAACATGTATAACGTGTATAACATGTATAACATGTATAACATGTATAACATATATAACATATATAACATGTATAACATATATAACATATATAACATATATAACATATATAACATATATAACATGTATAACGTGTATAACATGTATAACGTGTATAACATGTATAACATGTATAACATATATAACATATATAACATATATAACATGTATAACATATATAACATATATAACATATATAACATGTATAACGTGTATAACATGTATAACATGTATAACATGTATAACGTGTATAACATATATAACATGTATAACATATATAACATGTATAACATATATAACATGTATAACATATATAACATGTATAACATATATAACATGTATAACATATATAACATGTATAACATATATAACATATATAACATATATAACATGTATAACGTGTATAACATATATAACATGTATAACATATATAACATATATAACATATATAACATGTATAACATATATAACATGTATAACATATATAACATGTATAACATATATAACATGTATAACATATATAACATATATAACATGTATAACGTGTATAACATGTATAACGTGTATAACATGTATAACATGTATAACATGTATAACGTGTATAACATATATAACATATATAACATGTATAACGTGTATAACATGTATAACGTGTATAACATATATAACATATATAACATGTATAACGTGTATAACATGTATAACGTGTATAACATATATAACATGTATAACATATATAACATGTATAACGTGTATAACATATATAACATGTATAACATATATAACATATATAACATATATAACATGTATAACATGTATAACATGTATAACATGTATAACATATATAACATATATAACATGTATAACATATATAACATATATAACATGTATAACATGTATAACATGTATAACATGTATAACATGTATAACGTGTATAACATGTATAACGTGTATAACATGTATAACGTGTATAACGTGTATAACATGTATAACGTGTATAACATGTATAACATATATAACATATATAACATGTATAACATGTATAACATATATAACATATATAACATGTATAACGTGTATAACATGTATAACGTGTATAACATGTATAACATGTATAACATATATAACATATATAACATGTATAACATATATAACATATATAACATGTATAACGTGTATAACATGTATAACGTGTATAACATGTATAACATGTATAACGTGTATAACATGTATAACGTGTATAACATGTATAACGTGTATAACATGTATAACATGTATAACATGTATAACATGTATAACATGTATAACGTGTATAACATGTATAACATGTTATACACGTTATACATGTTATACATGTTATACATGTATAACATGTATAACATGTATAACATGTTATACATGTTATACATGTATAACATATATAACATGTTATACATGTATAACATGTATAACATGTATAACGTGTATAACATGTTATACATGTTATACATGTATAACATATATAACATGTATAACATGTTCATCATCACTGAGATATAAACACATAAAGACCTCAGCGTGATAGAAACTTTAGTTCTGTTATATATTTATAATTTACTTTATTAACCAGCTTACTGATGCTTTCATTCAATAATAAAATAAATCTGTCATTCATCTGAACCCCACACACACACACACACACACACACACACACACACACACACACACACACACACACACACACACACACACACACACACACACACACACACACACACACACACACAGACACACACACATATACACACACACACACACACACACACACACAGACACACACATACACACACACACAGAGCTCCAGCTGGTTTCACATTGTTCCATATACATATTATATTATATTATATTATATCTTATATATATTATATACATATTATATTATATTATATATTATATTATATCTTTATCTCTTATATACATATTATATTATATTATATTATATTATATTATATTCATTATATATTATATCTTATATATCTTATAAACATATTATATTATATTATATCTTATATATCTTATAAACATATTATATTATATTATATCTTATATATATTATAAACATATTATATTAAATGTTTTTGTGATAAACATTTACGAGCAGTGCTCTGAGTAAGAACAGAAGTGAAGGGTTAGGGTTCGGTGAGAAAGGAAGAAGATCGATTTATTTATCTGACTGTAAACAAACTTTGAACTTTTGGGATTTTTCTGAATGAACTGATAACAGAGCGGCGCCTGAAACCCTGCGGTCAGAGGCAGTCGAGTGTGACTCTACTGTCTCTAACACTAACCCTAACCCTGAACACACCATGAACACACCTGAAGACACCTGAACACACCTGAACACACCTGAACACACCTGAACACACCTGAACACACCCAGAGGCGGTCCTGGCCAGTTTTGCGCCCTGGGCGGACCGACTATCGGCGCCCCTCCCCACAAATCCTTCATCACACAAAAAATAAGATAAATAAATGTAATATAGTATATAAACACCAAAGTAAATTACACACATCCGTCATCATACAAATGAATAAAATAAAATAAATAAATGAAAAATACTAATAATTAACATAATCTGACTTTCACCCTTTTTACAACTGGCATTAAAATGTTTTCTGGGTGATTAGATTGCTATCAGGGAGTTCTTAACCACATGAAAGTGCAGGTGTATAGTTATTTATTTATTGCATTTTCACATAACCCAATAACTTACATGTAGCTATAACAGGTCTGTATTAATTTTATAAATGTATTATTATTTATTTGGAAGCAGCAGTTTGTGTTGTGTGGCCTGGGATCATAATCATCACAGGTCAGTCTATCCCCCGCCCCCCTCCCCCCTTTGCTTTTCCGCTGAGAGTGAGACTCACAACCACAACCTGCTCATAGCCTCTGCACTCGCAAGTTGAGGGCGCGCTTTTCTTTTTTTTGAGGACGGACTTTTTTTTCCTTTTTTTTTTTTTTTTTTGAGGGCGCTCGTGCGCCCCCAAGTAGATTGCGCCCTGGGCGGTTGCCCACATTGCCCATAGCAAAAACCGCCACTGAACACACCTGAACACACCATGAACACACCTGAACAGACCTGAAGACACCATGAACACACCTGAACACACCTGAACACACCTGAACACCTGAACACCTGAACACCTGAACACACCTGAACACACCTGAACACACCTGAAGACACCTGAACACACCTGAACACACCATGAACACACCTGAACACACCATGAACACACCTGAATACACCTGAACACACCATGAACACACCTGAACACACCATGAACACACCTGAACACACCTGAACACACCTGAACACACCTGAACACACCATGAACACACCTGAACACACCATGAACACACCTGAACACACCTGAAGACACCTGAACACACCATGAACACACCTGAACACACCTGAACACACCTGAACAGACCTGAACACACCATGAACACACCTGAACACACCATGAACACACCTGAACACACCATGAACACACCTGAACACACCATGAACACACCATGAACACACCTGAACACACCTGAACACACCATGAACACCTGAACACACCTGAACACACCATGAACACACCTGAACACACCTGAACACATGAACACACCTGAACACACCATGAACACACCTGAACACACCTGAACACACCTGAACACACCATGAACACACCATGAACACACCTGAACACACCTGAACACACCATGAACACACCATGAACACACCTGAACACACCTGAACACACCATGAACACACCATGAACACACCTGAACACACCTGAACACACCTGAACACACCTGAACACACCATGAACACACCTGAACACACCTGAACACACCATGAACACACCTGAACACACCTGAACACACCATGAACACACCTGAACACCTGAACACACCTGAACACACCTGAACACACCTGAACACACCTGAACACACCTGAACACACCTGAACACCTGAACACACCATGAACACACCTGAACACACCATGAACACACATGAACACACCTGAACACCTGAACACACCTGAACACACCTGAAGACACCTGAACACACCTGAACACACCTGAACACACCATGAACACACCTGAACACACCATGAACACACCTGAACACACCTGAACACACCTGAACACACCATGAACACCTGAACACCTGAACACACCTGAACACACCTGAACACACCTGAACACCTGAACACACCTGAACACACCTGAACACACCTGAACACACCTGAACACACCATGAACACACCTGAACACACCATGAACACACCTGAACACACCTGAAGACACCTGAACACACCATGAACACACCTGAACACACCTGAACACACCTGAACAGACCTGAACACACCATGAACACACCTGAACACACCATGAACACACATGAACACACCTGAACACCTGAACACACCATGAACACACCATGAACACACCTGAACACACATGAACAGACCTGAACACACCTGAACACACCTGAACACCTGAACACACCATGAACACCTGAACACACCTGAACACACCTGAACACACCTGAACACACCATGAACACACCTGAACACACCTGAACACACCATGAACACACCTGAAGACACCATGAACACCTGAACACACCTGAACACACCTGAACACACCTGAACACACCTGAACACACCTGAACACACCATGAACACACCTGAACACACCTGAACACATCTGAAGACATGATGATGTCACAGACTTACCTGGTTCTGCAAAGGTGATGATTTCAGATGGTGGCTCAGGTGGCATCGGGGCCCCGGGACCCCGGCCCTCCTCCTGGATCTCCACACTGCCGTCCTCGGCCACGCGGCCCACATGAAGCTTCTTGAGGGCGTTGAGCAGCGCAGGTCGAGGAACCGGCTGCGTGATGTTGGGCCGGGCGCTCAGATGCAGCATGTTGAGAATGTGATGCTTCACCGCCTCCACCATGTCGGTCTGTCCTGACGAAGAGGAAGAGTTCTTCCTCATCAGTGCCACAGAGCAAGACGGACACTCAGAGGACAGCGCCTCCTCCTGGAGCCCCGCGGGCGCGGTGAAAGACACCGTCGGAGACGCGTCAACCTGAAAACCGACAGCCAGACAGAAGAACACGGTGAGCAGAGACGCCGAAGACATGACGGCGTCTGAGAGTCTGTGATGCTGCTTCTGATCCGGTTTCTGTAGAATCTGTCTCTGATGTCTCAGCTGAGTCAGCAAGTGTAACAAAAACACATCAAAGTTATTAATCCTCACAGAGGAGCACTGAGTAGGCTGGTTCTCTGGTTCTCTGGTTCCTCTCTGGTTCCTCTCTGGTTCTCTGGTTCCTCTCTGGTTCTCTGGTTCCTCTCTGATTCTCTGGTTCCTCTCTGGTTCTCTGGTTCCTCTCTGGTTCCTCTCTGGTTCCTCTCTGGTTCTCTGGTTCCTCTCTGGTTCTCTGCGTCTCTGGGTCTCTGGTTCCTCTCTAGTTCTCTGGGTCTCTAGATCTCTGGGTCTCTGGTTCTCTGGTTTTCAGTGTGGTCCTGATGTAGTGCAGGTGATCTGGTTCTGTCAGGTCCTCCAGGCTTGATTAACGGGGGCCTCTCGGGTCTCTCTGCTTCCCTCTCGGCTCTCTTACTGTAATTATACCTCCTGCCTGTTTAATCCCTCCCTCCATCCACAGAGGTATTCCCTGTGACTCACTGATATCACACACACACACACACACACACACACACACACACACACACACACACACACACAAAAACTAAAATACACACACACACATTCACATACATACAAACACACTCACATACTCACACACACACACACACTCACCTACACACTCACACACACACACACACACTCACACACACACACACACACACACACACACACACACACACACACACACACTCACATACAAAGAAACTCACATACACACGTGCACACTCACAGTGAGTAAAGTCCTCTCAGAATATCTCAGGACTGTTTGTGGTGTTTCCTCCTGAACGAACGTCACGACAGAGGAGGAGGTGGAAGGAGGGAAGAGGAGGAAGAGTGTGTCCCTGATTCATTCCTACCACACACACACACACACACACACACACACACACACACACACAAACACACACACACACACACACACACACACATACACACACTGAGTCAGCACAGCATCATCACCTCACGTGGAGGAGAGACTCTGTCGGTGTGAAATTAATTTTTAAGCTAAAAAAAAGATTTGTTGTTACAACCAGTCCTGCGTAGAGCAGATGGAGTGCACTCAGACTGCTGTCACACACACACATGCACACACACACATGCACACATTGCCACATCACACCAGCACACCATGCCCCCTGCTGGTGGGATTCAGGTGTAACAGCGTCCTCCTCACCTGAGCTGTGGCCTCTGGTTCAGCTGTCAGTGAACTTTCTCCATCATCAAAATCTAAATAACTTTCACATAATAATGCAGAATATTAAATATTAAAGGGTAATATATAAATATATACATATAAATATATATAAATATATGTATATATATATACATATATATATATATATATATGTATATATATATATATATATATATATGTATATATATATATATATATACATATATATATATATATATATATGTATATATATATACATATATATATATATATATATACATATATATATATATATATATGTATATATATACATATATATATATATATATATATATACATATATATAATTATACAAGTAAAATGTTTAAAAGAAGAGTTAAAGCAGCATAAGCATCCATTTCCTGTCTCTTATCCGGGTCTCATCAGGCTGAGCAGTGAAACCCAGAACTCCTTCTCCCCAGCTCTGCTCATCAGCTCCTCCTGGAGGATCCAAGCTGTTCCCAGACCAGCAGAGATATGTAATCCCTCCAGTGTGTTCTGGGTCTCCTCCCAGCTGGACCTGGAACTCCTCTAAAGGGGGGAGTCCAGGAGGATCCTGACCAGGAGCCCAAACCACCTCAGCTGCCTCCTTTCCATGTGAAGGAGCAGCGGCTCTACTCCTAGCCTCCCTCGGATGTCTGAACTCCTGACCCGATCTCTAAGGCTGAGCCCAGACTCTCTCTGCCTGGATCCAGCATCTCATTGTTTGGGTCACTACCCAAAGCTGGTGAGCAGAGGTGAGGGTTGGGACGTAGACTGACTGCTGAACTGGGACCTGCACCTTCAGGCTCAGCTCTTCCTCCACCAGAACGGTCCGGTACAACACCCGCACCTCCAGATACTTAAATTCCTCTACTTGGGGCAGCAACCCACCCCCCACCCCCCACCAACCCTGAGGGGGCAGTCCACCTCTTTCCAGCAGAGTACCATGGTCTCAGATTTGGAGGTGCTGACTCTCATCCTGACCACTTCACCTGTAGAGTCCAACAGAACAACATCAACCACAAAAAGTAGAGATGTGATTCTGAGGTCCCCAAACTGGACTCTCTCCCCCCGGCTGCACCTTGAGACTCTGTCCATGAAGATCACAAACAGGATCAGAGACCAGGGACAGCCCTGATGGAGCCCAACACCCACTGAGACCAGGTCTGACTTACTGCAGAGGATGTGAACACAGCTCTCACAGCGGTTGTATAGGGACCCAATGGCTGGCAGCAGAGACCCTGGTACCCCAAACTCCCACAAGGTCCCCCGAGGGATACGGTCCTAAGACTCCAGGTCCTGGGCTGAGCCCTGCTTCCCCTTCCTGAGTCTCCTGACAGTTTGTCAGAAATTCTTTGAGGCTGACTGAAAGTCCTTCTCCATGTTCTTCCTGAACTCCTCCCACACCCGTCACCCAGCCAGGCCCTAAAGGCTCCTTCGCCGCTCTGAGCAGCCACCTCCTGAACATGGTCCACTCTGAACCCCCCTCCCACTACTGGTTTAGGTTTCCCAGGTCTGTCCGGCAGCTTTCCCCCCCAACTGATATACCTCAGCACCAGGTGGTGATCAGCTGACAGCTCTGCTCCTCTCTTCACCAGAGTGTCCGAGACATACGGCCACAGGTCTAATGACACCACTACAAAGTGGATCATGGACCTTTGTCCTAAGGTGTTCTGGTAGCAGGTCCACTTCTGACCCTCCTGATGCTGGATCCTGGTGTTGTTATGATCCATGGCTAGCACACAAGTCCAACAACAATAAACCACTCAGGTTCAGATGGGGCAGGGTTAGATAAGACCACTTACACCGTGAACACCCCGAAGAGCGGTGAAAAGTGGACTCTCTATTTTAACTTGTGCCGAAGTGCAGCGAGAGGAAACCTGCAGCCAATCAATACACAGACTCATCTGACGTGTCGAGGTATGTTTCAAGAAATGTTTCCCGCCCGAAACACATTTAATAATGGAAGAGTTAGGGTTAGGGTTAACCCTTCATGTGACTGGGTTAGGGTTAGGGTTAACCCTTCATGTGACTGGGTTAGGGTTAACCCTTCATGTGACTGGGTTAGGGTTAACCCTTCATGTGACTGGGTTAGGGTTAGGGTTAACCCTTCATGTGACTGGGTTAGGGTTAACCCTTCATGTGACTGGGTTAGGGTTAGGGTTAACCCTTCATGTGACTGGGTTAGGGTTAGGGTTAACCCTTCATGTGACTGGGTTAGGGTTAACCCTTCATGTGACTACTGTACAACACGTTGGACAGTTTAGAGATACAGAAACAGAAGCCGTATCTGCTCTGAGATGTTATTATAATCACATGTGGGTCAATATTCAAACCCAGCTCACACACAGACGGGCAGAGCAGCCACGTATCACTCCACGGTGTTTAATCTCTTATCAAGCATATTATTTAGAAGAATTCCTTTTCCATTGAAAACATAAAGTTTAGTGGGATGAGAGGGTTAGGGTTAGTGGGATTTGGCAATTTATCTCACTTTACAGAACATCAGATATGTCAGCAATGTTTTTGGTTCACATCGGTAGTTTATTACTGCAGCGCTATTCTGAGTATCAGTATCATTATAATTATAATTATTAGTATATTTATCAGTATCATTATAATTATTAGTATATTTATCAGTATCATTATCAGTAGGAACCTTTTGAGGTGAAACTGAAAAAAACGAAAACTTATTTCAACAGATTAAATTTGTTTATTTGAATGTTTTTAAACACAGACTGAAGTAATGATTTATTTAAACATTAAAATTAAAATGTCAGGTTTAAGTTATTTGAAGAAACGTTCCTGCTGTTATCATCAGTTTACATCACTTCCTGTTGTTTAGTCAACATTTCAGGAAAAAAGTCCAAAAATAGCTTCTGAATAATCTGATCAGCTGATCAGCTGATCAGCTGAGACAGTAAACAGCCTCCAGCATGACGTCATATGTTTAATATATATATATATATATATATGTTAAATGTGTTTATAGTTGAACTCTTTCAATTAGAAGAAAAACATGAAAACAGAGGATTGAAAGGATTCAATCAGCTGACTGAGTGAGCCCCGCCCCCTGCGCACACACACACACACACACACACACACACACACACACACACACTCCTCCCCCTCCTCGGCTCTCTCTCGGTGTTAATCCGCCTCTCTCTCTCTCTGCAGTCATCATGGCGGAAATTAAAACGGGAATCTTCGCTAAGAATGTTCAGAAAAGACTGAACCGCGCTCAGGAGAAGGTAAGAGGAGCTGCTGATGAAGCTGAGGGTGAAGATGATGATGATGATGATGATGAAGCTGAGGGTGAAGCTGAGGGTGAAGATGATGGTGGTGGTGATGGGGGAGGACAGATGGAGGAGTAACGGAGGATGAGCAGGCCGCTGCTTTTCTCTTTTCCTCTTATTGCTTTATTTATGATTATCAGAGCCGGTGACGTCATGATCTTGCCAAAAATCATCACATAAAAACACCAAAATCATTAGATAGTGACGCAGCGCTCTGATTGGCTGACGCATAACGACGGTGGATTAACGTTGACTGTAACACCTCGACATGACGTCATGTGTGCGGTGAAACAGGTCGCGTGTCTTTCACTTTTTAAAACAACATGACGCCAAGGTCGCGAGGGGGGGGGGGGGGGCGGGGATACCCCCTCTGCGGCTTCATGACGTCATTTCTGACGCCTGCCAGTTATTCTTAGGAGAAGCCTTCTGGACTATAGATTATATATATACTCTCTATATATACATTAATTTATATATATATATACTCATATATATATATATATATATATATATATATATATGCTGTCCATGGTGCTGAAACATTAGCTGGTTCTGTTAGAACAGTGAGAGCTGTCCATGGTGCTGAAACATTAGCTGGTTCTGTTAGAACAGTGAGAGCTGTCCAAGGTGCTGAAACATTAGCTGGTTCTGTTAGAACAGTGAGAGCTGTCCATGGTGCTGAAACATTAGCTGGTTCTGTTAGAACAGTGAGAGCTGTCCATGGTGCTGAAACATTAGCTGGTTCTGTTAAAAGAGCAGAAGATTGGATCAATCTGTTGTGTTAATAAAGTAAAAAACAGCTCCAGGTTTTTGTTAAAGTTTCGTCTTCATAATAAAAACATGCTCATGTTGATGTTCAGGAACATTCAGTCACAGTCTGCTTAAGTACAACGTTTTATGAAAAACTGTAAATGTAAATGTACAAAGGAGAAACATGTCATCAGTTATAAATGAATGTTATTTTCAGGTGCTGCAGAAGCTGGGTAAAGCAGATGAGACCAAAGATGAGCAGTTTGAACAAGTGGTTGTTAACTTCAGGAGGCAGGAGGTGAGAGAACACAGCATCACACATTTAAACCTGACTCACTGGAGCAGGTTCGGCTTAGATCAGCACTGACACATTCACATGCTGACCAGGTGATGATGGCACTGGATGAAGATTCAAAGTTCTGACAATTTATCCTAAAGGGAGATGAATATCTGAACCAAATTATATAGCAATATATAATATATGACCATCTGATAGTTGATGAGATCAGTCTGAAGCAGCTAACTAGCTGCTAGCTGCTAGCATGATCCTGCTGACAGGTCCAAACACTTGTTAGTTTAGTTTCTTTTTAACTGAGTCAGTTTACAGTGATGTTTCACTAGTCAGTCCACTTTTAGGTGAGAAGACTTAATGTTACATCTTTAACCAAAAATCAACATGAAACTCCTCCAGTAACCATTAATGTGTTGCTTCTCTGTCAGTCTGAAGGCTCGCGGTTGCAAAGAGAGATGAAGTCCTACATGTCTTCAATTAAAGGTGAGACTTTATTAAAACACATGCACATACATCATATATATATGTATATATACACACACACACATATATATATATATATATGAACATATACACATATTAACGTGTATTTACATTATATATATATATATATACACATATTAACGTGTATTTACATTATATATATATATATATATACACATTAGGGCTGTCAAAGTTAACGCGTTACCTTTAACACCGTTCTAAATACACACGTATTATTATATGATATTATTATATTATTATATTATTATATTATTATATTATTATATTATATTATTATATTATATAATTATAACAGCGTCCACTCGTCCATCAGACGCAGACGATGTGAAGTTTTCATTCAGCTGCTCGGCCACAGAAACTCATCCCATGAAGCTCCGGCTCAGTTTCTGTGCTCATGTTAATGTCAGAGGAAGTTTGAACTCCGTTACTTTACCCACAATGCACCTCACTGACCCTCTCTGTGACTTTACGTGGTCTGTAGTTCCTGAACGCCTCATTAACACCACAAACAGCTGACTGTGGATATATACACATATTTGTAGCTAATATTTGATTTATTAACATGTGGCTGTCCTTATAGTTGCCATGACAACGTCCATCGGTACACTTTGTTGTTGCAGGGATGCAGCAGGCCTCCATCAACCTGACACAGTCTCTGCATGAAGTCTATGAACCAGACTGGCACGGCAAAGATGACGTCATGACCATTGGGAAGGTGAGAGTCACAGGATGACACCTGAATGCATCACACAAACGTAACAGGACACCTGAACACAGCACCGTGTGTTTAATGTTAGTAAATGATTGATTGGATGTCATGAGCTCGCCTGGAGAAGTAACATCAATGAAGGAAAAATAAATGAGATGTGAAGGAACGCCAGCTGTGATGTCACCTCTCAGGATCATTGGAAACTGTTAAATTGGTAAAATGTTATTTTCTATGTACTGTAAGAAGGGGTTAGTGCTGGAAACTCACTTCCTGTTGCTGTAGGCAATACTACACATTAAATATGAGACATCTGGACAGCCTCTAAATCTAAGTGTGATGATGTTTGTCACATACTGCTGACCATTTTTAGGGGTGCCAGAGTACCCCTAAAAATGGTCTAAAATAGCCCCTGCTGCTGACTTCCTGTTGCCAGTCATTAAAGCAGTAATACTTTAGTGAAGAATAAACATTTTTATAAAAATCAGATTTTGCACACAGAAGTTAAATGTCACTTCCTGCCTCCCAAATTTCGTAAATCTATGCCAAATTTAAAGGTGGGGGAGCGCCCTGGTGGTTGAGCGGTTTGAGGGCATGCTACATAATCACAGCGTCCCTGTTTTGAATCCACGGACCTTTGCTGCAGGTCACTCCCCTCTCTCTCCCTGTTTCCTGTCAGCCTCTATGACAGTTACTGTTTGAATAAAGGCAAAAAAGTCCAAAATAAATCTTTAAACATTTTTTTAAAATGTGAGCCGTCCTTGAGCCATTTTAACCCAAGACCCGTACCACATATCAAGTTACACCTCTGCTGATGCATGTGAAAAGTTCTGGGAGTCTTTGAGCACCCCTAGCACAAAACACTAAAAGTAATTATGGGGCGCTATAGTGTCAACTGGCCACACTCATGCCAATACTTGGTGAGTCTTTGCACATCTCAAAGGTCTCAAATGGATTCATAAGATCAGAATTGACAGACGAAAGCCACAATGGCTGACTTCCTGTCAGTACAAAACATTCATAATGTCCAAAGTGATGATGTGTAGAGAGGATGAGGAAGTGGAGGAAGGCCTTCCTGCCACTGATTGGTGGAGGCAGACACAGAACACACAATGCAGAGCGTGAGTTTTAGAAGTTTTGATGTGGTGTGTGTTTTCCTGCAGGACTGTGATGCATTGTGGGAAGATTTCCACAACAAACTGGTGGACTCGACACTGCTGAACCTGGACGAGTACCTGCTGCAGTTTCCAGACCTGAAGGTAACACACAGTTTGTCATTGGAACTGAAACTTTGACATGTTGATGGACCGAAAGCTCAAACAAAGTGACTTTTCAGACTCGCGTGGCCAAAAGAAGTCGGAAACTTATCGACTACGACAGCGCTCGGCATCATGTGGAAACTCTGCAGACTTCTGGGATGAAGAACGACCGAAAGATGATGAAGGTTAGTTGACTTGTCTTTGGTTAAAAGTGTTGAGTGTTGGAGCTCCATATGTTAAAGGCCCAGATGAATAAATGAACCGATTGCTTCTGTTGAACTGTTGAGTCAATCATCATGTGATGACTGCAGGCCTGGGTTAGGGTTAGGGTCAGGCCTGCAGAAAGACGCCTTATGTTGATTGATGAAGACAAATCGAGACAAATCTAACGAGAAGTGCCAAAACTAGACAAACCATCCACAGACCTAACGAGGGAACAGGTGTGAGGACGGGATGAGCAGGTGTGAAGGGAACAAATAAGGAAAACAGAGCAAACCAAAGACTCAAAGGACTAAACAGAAGTACCATGAGTCCCACAACTATGAGTCCAGTACAGATGCATGAGTGTACGTATATTTGATATAACCTTACATTATATTTAATATGACAACTTATTAATGGTATTTTTTATTACATCATCACACAGTCACTTATTCAGAGGAGGGAGTTTTAAGCTGCTGTTCAATGATCCAGTGGCTGTGGACACCTTATTCACAGAAACTGTGTAAAATATTTAGCTGTTTTAGGAGGCAGGTGTCACCTGTACAGGTGTATTATGTGACCTTGATGTGTGTGCAGGCAGAGGACGAGTTGAAAAAGGCCCAGAGAGTGTTTGACGAGCTGAATGTTGGTCTGCAGGATGAACTGCCAACTCTGTGGGACAGGTGAGTCGGATTATACACACACTGGATCTGTTATTGCTGGATATGAAAGATGCATGGGCAATGCACAGTTTGATTACATGTTGCTATGGAAACATGGCTCTTTGTGTTTGATGCTGAATGATTCAAACAGCCCTCTCTGACTAATCAGCTGACACCATGAAGTCATTACACATTTCTCAATAATTCATTGAAAGTCAAATGTAATAAATTACCTCTGTGCTGAAGCCGCGGAGGCCTCAGGTGCTCTCATCACTTCAGACTGTTCAGAGACTCAGTTAAGAATATTTTAAAGACGATGGGATCAGCAGCTCTAACACTTTGTCTTTCTGCAGCCGGGTCGGATTCTACATCAGCACTTACAAAAGTGTGACGAGTCTGGAGGCAAAGTTTCACCGTGAGATTTCTCTGGTGAGGAGGGGAAGGGGTCAAAAAGCTGTTTCTACACACTTTGTCATATAATTATTAACAGATGACAATGCTGCTGTGAGTTGAATATTAAATAATCCAGACATCAGCTGTTTACACAGTGTGAAGGTCATGTGACCGATGGACTGCAGTTTCATGTACAGCTCAATAAAAGTGAGAAAGTGTTTTCACTGATCAATCCTTGTAATCTGAATTAATCTGACCTTTTCTCCAGGTGTGTAGGCAGCTGTATGAGGTGATGACCAAACTTGCTGAGCAGCACTCTGACAAAATGTTCACCATCCAAGGAGCACCGAGGTCAGTACGAGCTTTCACTGCAGGCGTTAAAATATTTTAATTATAAATTTTAAATGAACAACATCCACACAGACCTACAGGTAGGAAAATCAATATATAGTCCACGAAACAGCTCGTCCACATCTAAAAGAACATGATGTGAACATGAGAGAAGTGTTCATACAGTTAGGTCTGTAAAGTTTTATTATTTGGCTGTTAACTAAAACTATATAATGAATCTAGGTTTCAGCTTTAAGTTCAGGGTATTCACATCCAAGTTGGAGAAAGGGTTTAGGAAGCTCTTTAATATGTACAACCCTCTTTTTGAGGGGACCATAAAGAATTGGACAACTGATTTAATAGTTGTTTCATGGACAGGTGTGGAGTTCCTTTATTTCATTATAAATTAAAGAAGTTGATTCCAGGTGTGTAGCTGTTCCTGTGGAGCTACAACAATCTAAAGAGCTCCCAATGCAGGTGAATCCCTAACCTTAACCCATCCAACCACCTGAGAGATCTGAAGAACATTAAGGACCCTAACCCTAACCCATCCAACCACCTGAGAGGTCTGAAGAACATTAAGGACCCTAACCCATCCAACCACCTGAGAGGTCTGAAGAACATTAAGGACCCTAACCCATCCAACCACCTGAGAGGTCTGAAGAACATTAAGGACCCTAACCCTAACCCATCCAAGCACCTGAGAGGTCTGAAGAACATTAAGGACCCTAACCCATCCAAGCACCTGAGAGGTCTGAAGAACATTAAGGACCCTAACCCATCCAACCACCTGAGAGGTCTGAAGAACATTAAGGACCCTAACCCTAACCCATCCAACCACCTGAGAGGTCTGAAGAACATTAAGGACCCTAACCCATCCAACCACCTGAGAGGTCTGAAGAACATTAAGGACCCTAACCCATCCAACCACCTGAGAGGTCTGAAGAACATTAAGGACCCTAACCCATCCAACCACCTGAGAGATCTGAAGAACATTAAGGACCCTAACCCATCCAACCACCTGAGAGGTCTGAAGAACATTAAGAACCCTAACCCTAACCCATCCAACCACCTGAGAGGTCTGAAGAACATTAAGGACCCTAACCCATCCAACCACCTGAGAGATCTGAAGAACATTAAGGACCCTAACCCATCCAACCACCTGAGAGGTCTGAAGAACATTAAGGACCCTAACCCTAACCCATCCAACCACCTGAGAGGTCTGAAGAACATTAAGGACCCTAACCCTAACCCATCCAACCACCTGAGAGGTCTGAAGAACATTAAGGACCCTAACCCATCCAACCACCTGAGAGGTCTGAAGAACATTAAGGACCCTAACCCATCCAACCACCTGAGAGGTCTGAAGAACATTAAGGACCCTAACCCATCCAACCACCTGAGAGGTCTGAAGAACATTAAGGACCCTAACCCATCCAACCACCTGAGAGATCTGAAGAACATTAAGGACCCTAACCCTAACCCATCCAACCACCTGAGAGGTCTGAAGAACATTAAGGACCCTAACCCTAACCCATCCAACCACCTGAGAGATCTGAAGAACATTAAGGACCCTAACCCTAACCCATCCAACCACCTGAGAGATCTGAAGAACATTAAGGACCCTAACCCATCCAACCACCTGAGAGATCTGAAGAACATTAAGGACCCTAACCCTAACCCATCCAACCACCTGAGAGGTCTGAAGAACATTAAGGACCCTAACCCTAGTCCTTTAATGTACAGGTTTTAGTAGAGAGAGACAGGAAACTGGAGGCAGAGAGGATGGAAAAACACGCAGGATAGGACCGCTCGGTGCGGGATTCGAACCGGGGTCGCCTTATTTTAACATTTTGAAACCATATTTTTGTCCAACCCTTTGAAGTAAAGCTGAATCGGTGTGCAGCAGCCTCGGAGGGTTCGGGAGTTTCTTTCTCCAACTAATAATTTCCTGACTTTCTGTATTCATTTGGTCTCTATCTGTCCCCTCAGTGATTCGGGACCTCTGCGGCTTGCTAGAACACCATCACCACCAGAAGACGAGAGTCCACCTGAGAGTCCAGATGCAAGCTCCAATCACATGCTCCGCCCCGTCTCACCTGGACCTCCACGGCCCAAATCCCCAATACAGGTAGATCTAACTCTGACCCGATCCAGATCCCCAATACAGGTAGATCTAACCCTGACCCGATCCAGATCCCCAATACAGGTAGATCTAACTCTGACCCGATCCAGATCCCCAATACAGGTAGATCTAACCCTGACCCGATCCAAATCCCCAATACAGGTAGATCTAACCCTGACCCGATCCAAATCCCCAATACAGGTAGATCTAACTCTGACCCAGTCCAGATCCCCAATACAGGTAGATCTAACCCTGACCCGATCCAAATCCCCAATACAGGTAGATCTAACCCTGACCCGATCCAGATCCCCAATACAGGTAGATCTAACCCTAATTGTCCATGGTCTGCATTTTTGAAGGGTCTCATTTTCAAACAGGAATGAAGCGGAAAGTTAAACCAGGACTAAAACCAGTCCTCCAGAAACACACAGTAACAATATCAAATATATATTTAAACTACAAGTCGGGACAAGGCTCAAACACAACGTGCGTGTGTTGCCGCTGTTAAAATGAATTTGTGTTATCGTGATCCTTGTCACTGTAGCTGTGGCAGTGTCAGATTGTAGCTCAGTGTCAGATTGTAGCTCAGTGTCAGATTGTAGTGAGCTCAGTGTCAGATTGTAGCTCAGTGTCAGATTGTAGCTCAGTGTCAGATTGTAGTTCAGTGTCAGATTGTAGCTCAGTGTCAGATTGTAGCTCAGTGTCAGATTGTAGCTCAGTGTCAGATTGTAGCTCAGTGTCAGATTGTAGCTCAGTGTCAGATTGTAGTGAGCTCTCTCACTCAAATAGCTTTTTCCATTGAAGTGTCTTTAAAAAGCATAGTTTATTTTTTATGTCATCAAACTGTTCATCAACTGGAAACTTCACAGTAACTTTCTGTGGCTGTTTTTCTTTGCTGCACACTTATGTCTGTTCATTGGTGAGTGAATATGTAACAGCAGTTTCTTGTCCTTTGTCTGTGTTACTGTATGTGTTGATTGAGTGAATATATAACACCAGGTCTGTGAAAGCAGAATATTGCCTTGTGTCTTCTGATCTTCAATAGCATTTACATGTTTGTCAAATGTATTTGGACAAATATGCGTCTATATGTGAAGACATACAGTTTTTTTCTAGAGCATTGGTTCCCAGTCAGTTCCATTTGTTGACAATTATATTAATATTAGATAACTGTTTATGATGAGTTGGACTAACTCCTGATTCTATAGTGAGTTAAAAATAACCAAATGACAGCAGTTAAAAATGTCAGTCTTCATAACACTGGAGCAGTTTATATGTGGCCAGTGGTGACAGACAGAGCAATATAGTTCAACCATGTTTTATGAGTCTACTGTATCCAAACAACCAGAAGAGAGACTATCAGCATTCGCTCTAAAGTCCACTGGATTCGGCTGCATCAAGACTGTTGGACCCTCTGCTGTGTCCAATGTTAACTACAGCACAGCAGAGGACCCAGGTGTTCAAGAAGGACTTTATTGGCAAACAGCAGGAGCTTGGGGAATGGCCAGGCAAGGCTCTGTGAGGAGGTGCAGTAGAACCAGAGTCCAGGACAGATGGAGGACCGTGGGGGGGGGGGGGGGAGGGGGGACTGAGCAAGCTGCGTCTTGGCAGTCTGGATGTGACAGTGCTGAAGTTCAGTTGGAAGGCTTGATTGTAGGAGTGGATGCAGCTGCTCCGTCTCCAGCACATCGGTCTTATATCGGATAATCACGAACAGGGAGAGGTAGAAAAACAGTTAACATGCGTCACAAGTGGACAGCAGCAAATATAAGTGTAAAGGATCACCGAGACGCATTGCGATCCAATCACTCTAACCACTTGCTGAGGTGGTGTGGGAGGCACCACATATCTTTTGTAGTGTAAACAGTAACGGTCCTGATGCGTCCTAGACCAGGTCGTAACAAGAAAATACGTTATCAGTACAGGACGTGGTGGTTGTTCTGGTTGCAACGTACCAGCGGTTGATGTGATGTAGTCAGCAATAAAATCTGGACAAAGGTGATCAGCTGGAGACGCATAACAGATACAGATGTGAACAGAAATGTGTCTCAGCTGTTCACCTGTGATCAGATCACCTGAGACGCAGGTTAATGACTGTTTTAAACAGATATAAATGTAGACTGGTGTAACCAGTTCAGAAACCATTTCAAAAGGTGCTGATGCCATGAGCTGAACAGGACTTAACTGAAAGTGAACCAATGACAGTCAGCTGGTTGAGTTGGAAATGAGAAAAGAAAAAGAGCGATGAATATGTAAATCAATAGAGAAAGCATTAAGCTAGTGTTCACTTCATCTGACCCAACCTGCCACAGCATGCCTCACTGTAATGCCGATCGAGTGATTATTTAATGATCACAATATTATTACAAGTTTAGAGATATATTAACATTTCAAATCTGTGATCACAAGAAAAACTTGTCCTCTCAAGTCTACTTTCACGCAGCACAATGACGATATAGATAGAAGAGTTTCACAGTGCTTAAAGTATTGATAACTGTCTTAATCAGCTGCAGACGGGTTGTCAATATTCTTTTACAGTACAAACTGCAAACTACAGTATAGAAGTGTCTGCTTTGCTTCTAAAAGAGTTAATTGGACAAATGTGATGAACAGGACAGAGTCCTGATGGAGTCCTAACGCAGCCAGGTCCAGTGGACAGAAACTGTTTGAACAGCTGGACTCCATCTTGGGAACCAGTGTTGTAGAATATATCATCCTCCATCATGTTGTAGTTGTATATGTTGAAGACCATCAAACAAAACTCTGATGCTTCCTGGAAGCATCTCCAGCCTGTTGTAACACTGACCTGTCATGTGTCTCCGTCCTGCTCGTGTCTGGTGCGGTGTCATGGTAAGTAACCACGTCACAGTTGACTGGCGGTGGTGAACCTCTGCAGCAGACTTAGATTTATGAGATTTATTTAGTCTTGGTTGGCTAAGACATTTTTAGTGGATTAGTGATGTTTTATTAAAGTGCACAATTAGAAACTATTTTTGATAACTAATTGTGATAATTATTATAATTTGATCAATAATTTCCATCAATTATAAAAACATGTTACTCACCAACTTCATCGCTGGTGACATCACAGCGACGACAGAGGAGGAATTACCTGAGTTAAAAGTCTTAATAACCACAAAGTCACAACAAAATGTACATTCATGACAGTTTTAGTAAAATGTTTATAGCACCTAACAATCTGCTCATGTCATAGTGATGTCATCATAGCTGCTGATGTCAGCAATGAAATTGTTGAGTATGAATTTGCTCATAATAACGACTGGTTGATTATCTGCAGCCAAGTTTTCATTAGAGAAGTACCGGATGTAAAGAAGTCTCCTGAATCTAGTTCATTGATTAGTTGATGAAATCTATCAACATTAGTCCACTAAGAATTTCTTGAGTCAGTAGTATTGATTAGCTGACTGATTTTTTTCTAGTTGTCAAATAAATAGTTCATTAATAGAAATATATATGTATATATGTATATATATATATATATATATATATATAGTATGTTCATAGAAAAAGGTCAAGGAAAAATACATTGGAAATAAAGCCATTGAGAGTTATCATGTTTCTAAAGTGAACACATACAGTTGTGGTTTAATAATGATATACTGGAACATGGTTGTACAGTATGAGACATGTCTCCTTTAAGATAACATGTTGTATCATTGTCTACATGCTCTTTGATGGAGAGCACAACCAGTGAAATGATCAGAAAAGCTGATTACATCTGCTCATGGTTGTGTTTTGGCAGCTTAAAAAGGGACCCCCTGTGCCCCCCCCACCAAAGGCCACCCCCACCAAGGAGGTGGCAGAGGAACAGATCATTGACCTGTTTGGAGGAGAATTCTTACCAGCACCTTCACCATCGCAGGTCTGTGAACAATAACAAGTTCCAACAGCTAACAGCTTGTTCTAGCCCTAACCCTAACCCTAACCCTGCTTACCTATCAACCATTTGTGTTATGCTTTTGTCCACAGCCCAATGAAAGACCAGGAGAATCTCTTCTCGACATGGACTTTGACGCTTTTCAGCCTGATGAAAGTGTCTCACCGATACCACAGGTACTGTTCTTTGATTCATTCTGAAACCTACATTTTCTAAGCTTTCTGTCCCTGTTATTACCACCAGGGACTGTAGGATCGTATCTGTATAAACTTTTCTTGACCATACTAACCATATTATCAACGTGTGTTCTGGCCTGCAGACAGCTGTGCCTTGGGATATGTGGTCGGTGAGTACTGTCCTCTGTCTTGATCAAAAAAAGCTGTTTAATAATTAGTTTAATAATTTTACACTATTGGTCACGATCATCCTCCAAATTTACACCCAAACTATAATGGTAAAACCCTCTTTATGGGGTGAATGGGGAATTCAAAAAAATGTGTTTTAAATTAAACACTTAGTGTCTGCACGTTTGAAGCATTTTAAATGTCTTTCTGTTTATTTTTCAAGGCAAATGCCCAACCAGCGGAGCCTGTAAGTCAACACTGTTACATGTCATCATCACTATTTGTTTCACTGGTGAAGAGTGAGTGCTGTGTTTTAGTTCAGTCTGCAGGACATTGATGATTCACTTCATTTATACAGCTGAACTGGCTGCACAGAGATAACACTGGTCATGAGATGAGTGTTTGCTTTTGATTTCAAAATATATTTGAATGACTTAAATACATTCACAAGTAGATGCACATCTTTTTTTTCTTTTGTAGTTCTGTTGGTCATATTTTTCATTTTTAGCCACGTTTTACTTAACCAGGAATTTACATTGAACAGGTCCTCCTGGAAGCACGTACCTTCACTCTGTTAATTAATCTAAGCGCAGGTCAAAGTCTGTCTTTGTACATCAGTCTCTGTTTTCTTAAACCATTCATATTAACTACACAAAAATACTTCATGCACTGGCCTTCCAGTCGAATTCCTTATTGTGGGTTTGGAGTCGGGGGTTGTCAAACTTTAATTCCCTGAATCTTCCAAACAGGCTGCAGACACTGGCTTTGTCGCTGACTGGTCTGCTGACTTTGGCTCAGTAACAGCAAACGGAGATGCTGCCTCAGGAGCTGAGGCCCCTGCTGCCCCTGGGGCCTCTGCTGCAGGGCCAGAGGGGGCGGAGGGCGAGGCACAGAGTGGGGCTCAGGGCTGGCCCCAGGGAGATGCCTGCCAGCCAGGTGGAGACGCAACTACACCTCCTCAACCGGAGGACAGTGAGGCAGCCATAGCACCTGAAGATGAGGTTAGCAGCTGGGACCTCAATCCTGTAACTTACCCCAACCTCCATCCCTCTGCAGTCGGAGGTGATGAAGCTGAGACAGAGCAGGCAGATTCAGGGGGAGACATAGCAGGGCAGGAAGACCGCAGGAAGTCCACACCAGGACTTATTTTCACCAACGAGTACGGTGAACAGATTCAGGACAGCACTGAGGATAGAGTGGAGAAGTTGTCCAGGTCTCCAGATGGGTCTGGGTCTGAGTATGAGACTGCTGAGGAATGGGGTGATGGAGGTCAGGGGGGGGGCTGGACAAGTGCTGATGATGAACTTTCATATGAAGATCCTCCCCATTGGGAGGATGCTACAAAAGGTAGAACTGATGGTGAGGCATCAGATCAGCCACAAACCGTATCAGCAGACATGACAAATCCCCCCGAAACACAGGGAGGTACGTTTGATTCTGACCCCTTTGCTGAAACACAGGGAGGTACGTTTGATTCTGACCCCTTTGCTGAAACACAGGGAGGAGGTGCGTTTGATTCTGACCCCTTTGCTGAAACACAGGGAGGTACGTTTGATTCTGACCCCTTTGCTGAAACACAGGGAGGTACGTTTGATTCTGACCCCTTTGCTGAAACACAGGGAGGTACGTTTGATTCTGACCCCTTTGCTGAAACACAGGGAGGAGGTACGTTTGATTCTGACCCCTTTGCTGAAACACAGGGAGGAGGTGCGTTTGATTCTGACCCCTTTGCTGAAACACAGGGAGGAGGTACGTTTGATTCTGACCCCTTTGCTGAAACACAGGGAGGAGGTGCGTTTGATTCTGACCCCTTTGCTGAAACACAGGGAGGAGGTGCGTTTGATTCTGACCCCTTTGCTGAAACACAGGGAGGAGGTGCGTTTGATTCTGACCCCTTTGCTGAAACACAGTTTGGAGACAGAGTGGGTGGTGTTAAATGTGATCCATTTTCTGAGACCTCAGGAGAAGGTGATCTTGTGTCCACCAGTGATGGAGGAACTGGGTGGGATACAGATCCGTTTGCCAACAGTCTCCCAGCAGCGTCTGCAGATACTGAGGGTCCTGCCACAAACACCACGTCTTGGCAGGAAGTCAGTAATGATATTGGCTTCAACTCTTCTGTCACTCAAGAAAACTCTGCGTCCTTCTCTGGCACAGCAGCACAAGGAGTTAAAGATGTAAACGTTCCCAGAATTCCCAAAGAACCAGAAAATTCAGACATGTCCGAAGATGAGGCTGCAAACCGGAGATTTGGAAAGTTGTACCAAGAGCTAGATACAGAAAAGGAAGAGGTACTTAACTTCCTCCCCTTCTCAGTGTGATATATTAGCATAGAGTAGACTAGAAATCTGTATTTACCCTCCCACAGATTGAGCAACCCTACCTGGATCCCAACCTGAGCTCCTCCAGCCTCTCCTCTTGCTTGCTTGTTCATCCCATAAACCATTTTCACATCAAATCAAATCCATCCATTTCAGACTCGTCTTACCTTCGGGACTCTAATACTAATTTGTGTCTTTGCAATTTAATTTAGGTGAACAAAGAATTTAACGGATTTTCACAGGTAATTGTTTCATTTCATCTAAAAAGTTTTTGCAGAGTTGTTTGGTATTTATTGTGGTTTAGCTCAATACTTCTAATCAAAGCCAGGGCAGAGATTTTTATCGTCACAGTCACTTTCAGTTTTTTCCAGCTGCAAGTTTCAAACAATCTTTCAAATCTAACTCTTACTGACCAAGACTGCAAGTCGGACTTTTTACTTACAGTTTTACTTTTGAGCAGAACAAAGACAGAATGGACAGAGAAACAAATACATCACTGTGCTAAATAAGCTTAGAACTGTCATTACTATATATATTCAGTTTCTTAAGTGTTAGAAACCCAAAGCTGTGGAGGTGACGTCACTCTCCATCACCAACTTTAATAATGAATTGGATGACTTTTCCAATGACTCATTTCAGGCTTTACTATTCTAGTAATTTCTGAATAAGACTGAATATGAAAGATCTGTTAGTAAGTAACCCTAACCCTAACCCTAACCCAGTTTTGAGTTTTAATTTTATAGTTTTATGTGAAGTTTATCAGCATACAGTCTGAAATGTACTCTCACCTTCCAAAGTCTATGAGAAATTCTGCCCCATGTGATAATTTCAGAAAAATTACAGCATAGGTCAAAAATTCAGCCAGCGAAACGATCTGTTGGGTTGTGCATGATGCAATCGACCTGTTCAATCATTTCATTATTAGGATGTGTTGGCTAATTTAGGACAGAGTTGTGGTTTCATTTGGTCCTGTGTATCTAAACATATTCAGTCACTGATGAGGTTTTAGGTGCTGAAACATACCGGCACTCACTGCATCATTATATCATCAAACATCAAAAGTTCTGGCTTTAATTATTTTCCTTCTCTTCTGTAAATAATTGTGTTTTTAGGTCTTGATTGCCAGTTCTGACTCTTCTCTATTTTTAATACATGCACACTGAAGGATGCAGCTGCCCCATCCTTTTTTGCTGATTTTGATAAGATGGTAAGTTAATTTTCTTAATGAAGTGCATATCATGTCACATTAAAGTTATATGATGTTGGATGGTGTTTTCATGTTTTTTTCTGTTGAGCAGTTCTATCCATTAATCTCATACTTGTGTAAAGATTTTTAAACATTTCTGTTCAGTGTACTTCTTTCAGTTTGATCTGCATTTTTTAACTAAAACAACTAAATATAACTTTCCTCTGATTGTACCAAACTAATATATGTATATTCTACTTGCTCATCCTTTATAAATGTGACTGTCCTCCCAATAAAAGCAACACAACAGGTCATCATGTAAGTCACCCAAAAATGATGTATAGCTGTATAGTTATGTCTGAGTGACAACTGCCGTCTAGTAGTGGTGCAGTTCAGATGATAAAAAGTGGAGAAATGTCCTCATTCAGAGATGGGGGGTGAACGGAGGCATTAACCCAACAGGTGCCAGATTAAAAGGTTCTCCTACACGTATTGTACTGGAGGTCAAATTACCTGTTTCAGTTGTTTTAATTTGGAGGACTTGTTGCTATAAATGTTCTGTAATAATGTAAATCTAATTCTGATATCAGCTCTGTTTCATTCTGCTGTGAGTTCTTTGTTGTGTCATTTTCCATCTGGTATCAGTTTGTATCAGACACTGCTGTCAACATGTTTGTACCATGTGGGAGAAACTAGCTGAAAAAAGCTTCATCAGTGGTTGATGTAGACAAGTGACAGCTCGTGTCATGAAATCAGAGCCTGTAACTGAATTTAATGCAAATGTCAGTGTCAGCCGACCAACTATATAACTGTTAAAAGGACTGATCGCTGTCTTTGTTTGCACATTTGGCAAAAGAACGAAGCCTCTGAGACACGAGCTACTGCTCTAACAGAGCCTGCGGCGCAACAACAGGAGTCTGCAGCTCCGCCTCCTGGAGAGGTGGAGGAGCCTGCAGCTCCCCGTGCTGAAGAGGTGGAGGAGCCTGCAGCTCCTTCTGCTGAAGAGGCAACTGAACAGGTGGAAGAGCCTGCGGCTCCCCCTGCTGGAGAGGTGGAGGAGCCTGCGGCTCCCCCTGCTGGAGAGGTGGAGGAACCTGCGGCTCCCCCTGCTGGAGAGGTGGAGGAGCCTGCGGCTCCCCCTGCTGGAGAGGTGGAGGAACCTGCGGCTCCCCCTGCTGGAGAGGTGGAGGAGCCTGCGGCTCCCCCTGCTGGAGAGGAAGACACTGCAAAAAGCTGTATTAGTCCAAAGGAGGAAAAGTTTGCTGTGAGTTTTTGATCACAATACCTCATTGCATCATCATCATCATCATCATCACCATCATCATCACCATCATCATCATCATCATCACCACCACCATCATCATCACCATCATCATCATCACCACCATCATCACCATCATCACCATCATCACCATCATCATCATCATCATCACCACCACCATCATCATCACCATCATCATCATCATCATCATCATCATCATCACCATCATCACCATCATCACCATCATCATCATCATCATCATCATCATCATCACCATCATCACCACCATCATCATCATCATCATCATCATCATCATCACCATCATCACCACCATCATCATCACCATCATCATCATCATCACCATCATCACCACCATCATCATCATCATCATCACCACCATCATCATCATCATCATCATCACCATCATCATCACCATCATCATCACCACCATCATCACCACCATCATCATTATCACCATCATCACCATCATCATCATCATCACCACCATCATCATCACCACCATCATCACCACCATCATCACCATCATCATCATCATCACCACCATCATCATCATCACCACCATCATCACCATCACCATCATCATCATCACCATCATCATCACCACCATCATCACCACCATCATCACCATCATCATCACCACCATCATCATCATCACCACCATCATCACCATCACCATCATCATCATCATCACCATCAGATCATGTTACCAGTAGCTTTAATGAACGTTTAGATGTTTTTAGGTATTTTTGAGTAAAATGTTCTGTAGGGTTAGGGTACCAGAGGGTTAGGGTTAGGGTACCAGAGGGTTAGGGTTAGGGTTAGGGTACCAGAGGGTTAGGGTTAGGGTACCAGAGGGTTAGGGTTGGGGTACCAGAGGGTTGGGGTACCAGAGGGTTAGGGTTGGGGTACCAGAGGGTTAGGGTTAGGGTACCAGAGGGTTAGGGTACCAGAGGGTTAGGGTACCAGAGGGTTAGGGTTGGGGTACCAGAGGGTTGGGGTACCAGAGGGTTAGGGTTGGGGTACCAGAGGGTTGGGGTACCAGAGGGTTAGGGTTGGGGTACCAGAGGGTTAGGGTACCAGAGGGTTAGGGTTGGGGTACCAGAGGGTTGGGGTACCAGAGGGTTAGGGTTGGGGTACCAGAGGGTAGGGTTAGGGTTTGTCACCAGTAATTGAACAATTGAATTAGAATGATAAAAGTCCCATTGCAAATAAAATATATATATTTTAGATTTAATTCTATGAACAACATTTGTATTACTCCATCTGTTGTTTGGGCTTTCTGAGGAGCTCGTGGATATTTTCTGGTTAATTTGAGAATATATTTTACACTATTTATACTAAACTAATATATATATATATATATATATATATATATATATATATATATATATATATATATCTGTTTAACAAAGGGTTAGGGTTAGGTTAGCTTCACAGATACCAGCAGCAGTGTAACTGATTATGTTTGAATTACCTGGTCATCATGTTGTGACACTGACTATAAAGGTTTCAGTATTTGAGCAGCATTTTAACAGTCAAAACAAATTTAACAGCACTGAATGATTTAAGTTTTGGTCCAAGTCAACATGCTTTGATTTCATGAAATCCATTTTCATTGGAGTAAATATGTTTCATCAGTAGATTAAAAAGAATAACTCCACATTAAAAAGATCATGGTTTAATGTAATTAATGATGTGTAAATGCTAAGTTTAGTCCTTGTTGAAAAAGTCATCATTGTTACCCTCAGATGCCCAAAATGTAGTCGACATATATTTAATCTGTAAAAATAATCAGTGCCCTAACCCGAACCCTATTTTCTTTCTGTCTGCACACAGACTCCTTCAGCTGAAGAGGCCAAAACATCTCCAGCTGAGGCTGCTCCATCGGTAAATATCACCAAGCATTCATCAAAGACCATAAATGATAATTATTTAGTTATTAAATCAGATAATATTCTGGCTAGATTAGCACTGACTAATAGATATAATTGATCATAGTAGTGATTTTAATTGTAGTCCTTCATATATGAATGTGAATGAGTAACAACTGGATCATATCAAAATGCTTCCTGTAGTGAATTATTACATTTTAGAAAGAGTCAGACCAGATATGTAATCTAACAAATGTTGTATACTTGTTTTGTGTACGCAGGAATCAGCTCCAGAGGAAAGGAAGGAGAGTCCTGTGGATGAAGCTTCGGTAAATATGCACATGATATAGATACTGTAAAACGGTAAAAAGGTGAATATGTGTAAAAGGTTTTGTGAAAATGACCAGAAGTGATGATACAATCAATAAATACTAATTTATTGATTGTATCATCACTTCTGGTGGTCGAGTGGTTGGAGTCTGCCCTTCTCCCTGTTTCAGTATCTCTGCCAGTTATTGTCTAAATAAAGGCAAAAAGGTTCATATTCAGGATCATCAAACACAAACTAACTTCTTTGAACCTCAGTTATTTCTGCATCAGTTTACTGAGAGCTGCTTGATTGTATGTTTCAAACTAGTTTGCTTATTTTGGGCTCCAGTTTTACTTTTATTGCTTCTTTTTGTGCAGAGGCTGCAAGCTTAATGTTTCAACTGTAAATTTCTTATTCTAGAGTTTTGTTGTTAATAGACCTACAGTACTGATGTATCAGCAAGTTATTTATCATTGGATAACCCCTCTATCCGTTTCATCTTTTGTTCATAGATTATTGAATAATATATCAAATGTGAGCACAAAATTGTTGTAAATGTAAAACTGCTATTATCATATTAATCCTAAAGGAATATTCTTTTTTGTATTAAAGAGAGAAAGTGAAGGTTATTAACATGAGGGCTAAAGGCTGTTTGTCTTCTGTAGGAAAAGATGCCAATCCCATCTGTGGTAATTGAGCCTGCTTCCAGTAATGAAGGTGATGATGACCGTGATGCTGACATCATCTCTCCCACCGCCATCAGTGATAACGGTGTGACTGCTACAAACCAAACCATCAAACACATGAGCCCATCAGGTGGAGTCTCAGGACTTCCTGACGACTTTCTGTACAAGGTGGGACCTTCTTGAGATAACTCATGGTGGCACACTTGATAAATGTGTTTTTGATTAAATGCTTAACTCTTTGCTCAAGAGGGATGCAATTTGCATTCAATGTCACAATCTCAAAATCCTAACTCTGTCAAAACAGAATGTGCCGTTGATCTTTTTACAGCTTCAGCTTACAGTATCCACACCTGTGTGTCAGCAGGGCTGATGAAACTTCATGTAAACACAGAAAATGTAACATTACAAAGTCAGAATGATCAAACACATTGATCCTTGCTGGCTGATACAAGACATCACAGTCAGCACATCAATCAGAGTGATCAAATACATTAAAATCAGTACATGTTGGGACATAAGGACTCAGAATATCCAATCAACTTCCCTGACAATATTTTCATTTCATTCACATATTATAATGTATCATTCATTCATAGATGGAGATTTCTGAATAGTCTAATTTGTCCCAAACTAACCCTAATTTAAAAAGGGTTGGTATGTCCACTGTGTTGTTGGTGCAGTGCTGATAGTGTTCTTCTTCCTGTAGGTGGAGACGGTCCATGACTTTGAGGCTGCAAATTCTGATGAGCTAGAATTGAAGAAAGGTGATGTGGTGTTGGTGGTTCCCACTGCTTCAGTAGAAGATCAGGTAAGCAAAGTCACTGACATATTATTGTCACTAATGTAAGGCCGCCGCCATCCTGGAAAGCCAGAGTTAAAAGAGCAGTTGTTAACACAACAGATCTATGACCATGAGTGTATGGTACCAGTGTTGCAATAGTTGTGATCCAACACTACATTCAATGAGGTCAGTGACGTGAACTCAGGCAGGTAATCATGTGTTTTTCTTTTGCTGCTGTTGCAGGATGCTGGCTGGCTCACAGGGATCAAAGAAAATGACTGGTTAACACTGGGGGCTAGCGCTGAAAAAGGACTTTTCCCAGATAACTTTACGCAGCGCTTGGACTAAGAAGACTCTTCAGCTGGTGGGAAAAATAAGCATAAGTGAGAGACATGGGTGCACAAGTCATCCAGTTAGCATGTAGCCAACCCCTTTTTCTGAAAAAACAAACCTGAACCTGCTGCAGTGGTCTGTTGGACAACGATAGGCTTCCTCTGGTAGAGATAAAACTTTTCCGTCTACAGAAACTAATTAACACTCGTACTATTCCCAGCATTACAGAAAATGAATAAGCATGATGTGATAGTATGGTCTACCCTTATCTGAAAATAAGATGTTTTTTTGAAAGCAAATAAAATATGATGTTTGGTTTATAGGGAATATTCCAATTTGTACATGTTCACACCTACAAAAGCAGGAACTTGTTTCTGAAGAAAAAAAACAGCAAAAAAAGAAACAACTGTACCTTCTGTAAGTGTGTTGTGCTGATTTTGTTGCTCTGCTGTGGAATATACCAGAATTTCTAGTGCTGTGGTCTGTTTGAATGTTATTGACTATAACATAAAACTCTTGAGTTTGTTCGTTTTTTCAGATGTGTTATCACTGTTATCACTATTTGTGTGTTTCTGTAAATCATGAGTGTGTGTGGGAAGTTTTGTTTGGCATATGTGGTGAAGAAATAAGTAATTGATGGGTGTTGCTGTGGTTTTGCCAAAAGAAATATTGACATGTGTTATCTTATCATTGGGGCACAAACTGTGCATGTCAAGCATGAAAATCTAAAATATTTATAATAGTAAAAGTTTCAAGACAAGCAAATAAAGTATTTCCCTGCTATTGAAAATATCTTTCTGTAACTAATATGTCATATAAAATCTTATTTTCAAGACGCCAAGCCATCCAGAGGCGGTTTAATCTTATCAGCTATTTATTTTGGAATGCACAATGACAGAGAAGGTATTAACAAATCCAATATGCAATCTATGTTGTTGGCATATATCAGGTCTCTGTATTACAACAGTTTGTAAATCAGCAAGTATGATGTAATTTTTTAAAATAGTGAAGTTAAACCTCAGTGTAGACTGTTTTTTGATGTACATACCATAAGCATTTATGTGACAGTCAATAAATAAGAGTTCATAAGTTAACATTTGTCAGTTTTGTTAAGCCAGATGTAGCTGTGACTTGGAAATCATCACTGATCTGGTCCAAAAAAGTACGTCAGTACCTGACGAGGAGTCCTGCTACACGATTCTTTAAGTTGCTTTTCACAAAGCAGATGAGAGGAACTTAATAAAAGAATAAGGGAGGAAAAGCATCTGAAGGTGAGTGTTAGGCAAATAACTTTTTCTAGATGTTGGAGACTTGGAAGTAGGTTCAGGAGGTAATTACCCATCAACCGGCAGACCTTTCCTGCATATCACATCTCTCTCTCTTCTTGTGTCTACTGTCAATAAAGTGCCAGAAAAAAATCTTGAAAAAAAAAAAATTACTCACAAAAGTTTATTTCAAACCAACACACACACATTACTACACAAAACCAGTTGTGACCCCAAACACACTTTCACTGTTTTCAAGAGCAGGGGAAAAGAACCCAGTCTGATGGCGCTTCACACCGAACCCTAACCCTAACCCAGTCTGATGGCGCTTCACACCGAACCCTAACCCTAACCCTAACCCAGTCTGATGGCGCTTCACACCGAACCCGAACCCTAACCCATCAAACACAGTTTACTTTATGTACATCTTTATGAATCACACATTTAGAGGGAAAAAGAAAGACAATAATACACATAGGACAGGAAACAAGCATCCTTCTTTTTTAATCTAATTTTTGTTACAATCCTTTTCTTTTCCGAGGGGAAGGTGAATGACAGCAACAAGCTAACACAACTTCAATTTCGGACAAATAAGATTTAAAACTGTTTTACCTAACCCTTTAATTTCCATCTGATGCAGCGACTCAAACAGCTGCTGTTCACATGTTAATCTTTATGTTTTAATTATGAGAATATTCAGTAGAATTAGAAACAGCTTTATTAGCATTGATCAAAAGCAACAAACTGCAAATGAAATTAAAATACAAACATGAAAATAAAAAGAAAGCAAAATGTAAAGAGAGAAGATCCAGATGTGTGTGATGTCACACATGTATTGATCCCATCCAGACATACAGTCTGCTGCACATAGACATCAATGTAAATCCTGCACACAGTCATAGATGGTGCTGTGATGCTCCGTCACTGACTTCACTACAGCACTTTAATGATTTATACATTTATTTATTGATTTATCAAGTTTACAGAACAAAACTCATTTTATTACATGTTCTGCATCAGTTGGACTAAACTCTGCTCTCTCTTACTTTGCAACTTTGCAGTTCAGGTTACTCTGCTTTCCCGCACTTTCCAAGATGAAGACCCTCTTACAGTCAGGCAGAGGAGGAAATGTACCCTGACCGTTATAAATTTTCTTTATCTTGAATACTTCGTAGGGGGGGATGAGCACTTCTTTGTTGTTAAATACTTCATAATGCTTCAGGAAGGCTCCTAAACAGGTCGTGATTTGAAAGCAGGTCTCTCTACCATATTTTACAATGGTATTATCGAAAGAGCTGGAGGCAAACGTACCAAACCGAATAAAGCTGTTGACTTTGCCGGTGAACACAGATTTGGTTCTTCTAAAAGTAGTGTGACAGGGTTGATGGTCTTTCAGGATTTGTATGGCAGAAGTCAGCCAGTAATGTAAAGAGTGGAATTTGAAAGAGCTGCTGTAGGTATTCTTACTGGTTCTGACTGCTAAATTGAATTCTTTATAAATGATTTTAGATGAATAAGCACAGATTGCATGCATGTGGTTTTTGTTGAGAGCCTTATCCACTGCGTCTGGTTTCTGGTGGGAACACTTTTCTGCATTTATCCAGGCCTGTTTAAATATTCCATTATACTCTTTTTTGAAGTATTTTTTGTTGACCTTGTTTGCCATTTCCTTCTTGCATCCACGGTACATGTCATCAATAGATTCAGGAACCATGTCCAGTGGAACTGATTGAGAGGCCTGGAGGGCAGAAGAAGAAAGACCAGGTGATGTTACACAAAGATTTTATGATTTATCAAAGTAACTTGTAGAAATGATAGTCATATAAAGTGCAGCAGTAAATCCAGGTTGAAGTGTGAATGTTTTCTGCTGCTACTGAACGTGTTTCATTGTTTAGCGGTCTGATATCTGCTGCTAGTCACACTCACGCTTTCCTGACTGGGCTTTTTGGAGCCTGGTTAAAGTCAGAGAAAGATCCTGGAGTGTGTTTAATCCAGAGAAACAGTTGATGAACATTGAAGTGAAAGCAGCATGTTTGACTAACTGTAAGCAAACACTGAACACAGGCCCCTCCCCTTTCCTCCTCACAGGCCCCTCCCCTTCCTCCTCACAGTCCCCCCCTTCCTCCTCACAGGCCCCTCCCCTTCCTCCTCACAGGCCCCTCCCCTTTCCTCCACACAGGCCCCTCCCCTTCCTCCTCACAGACCCCTTCCTCCTCACAGCCCCCCCTTCCTCCTCACAGGCCCCTCCCCTTCCTCCACACAGGCCCCTCCCCCTTTCCATGTTTGACTAACTGTAAGCAAACACTGAACACAGGACTGAGGATGTGAACTGTGCACGTTGAGCTGTGCTTTAACACTTTGTGTGTGTTTATCCTCCTGCTCGGAAACATCATTACGTTTGTTTCCACCGTGACTAAACTCTTTAGTAGTAAATTGTAGTATCTGTTGTATAAAGACAATAAGACTGAACGTTAAGACTTGACTGCGACTGCAGCAGAAGGTGCTACTCACCACAAGCTGCAGGAATCCTACAGCAACAAGGCAGACGGTGACGAAGATTAGGCAGGAACGATCCATCTCTGCAGTCAGGAGAACAGCTGGACAACATGAACACACACAAATCAAACGTCAGGCTGAAGAAAGGTTCAGTAATATTTCTACTGGACAACATAACATCTAAAATATAGCCTATCATTTAAAAGATGATCTTATAAAGATCCAGGGTCCGTCAAATGATTGTATTTCTTATCTTTTCTGTTCAGCTCTTGTAAAACCCTGCAGATGAAGGTGTAAGGGTGACAAACTCAGGATTATCAGACACTGTGTCAATGGGTTAAATCTTATTTCCTGTGTGCAGTTTGTGGAGATGACAGATTAGAAGTTGAGCATACTGTTGTAGTGAACTTTCTTAAAATGTACTTTATATGATAAAATGATTTGTGCAAACCTATATCCTGAGAATATTGATCACATCCATATCTAATGTTACAGTTTATTTGGTCATGAAGAACCTACATTAGTTATCCTGTAAAACCAGCCTTTTGTGAACTATAAACTTAAAGTAAAATGTTTTTAAAAAGTGAGCCTGGATTCAGAAGGTAAAAGCTGGAACTCTGGAAGGATAATGTCTTTCATGATAAACTGCTTGTGATGTTTTTTGGGGGATGAGTGTCTTATAAACCCCGTCATTTTTATAGCAGTCTGTTCCAGATGAGCTGTAATACCATTTCTTATAACTCCGTCCAATACTGCATAGTAAAATACAACACGAACGTCTGCTCGGCTCCACAGACTCGATGAAATAGTTGTCAGGCTGGATTCTTGTACAATAACTTGAGTTGTTAACTGGTTCTAATGACTCCAGAAATCTAACTAAAGGTGAATGTGGAGCCTCGTCTACGACTCCCGGACGGGTCGCTCCTAATGGTGGAAGAGACCCTGCCCAACCATGACAGTGTCTGCTCCCTGCATTAACACTCATAGGCTGCTCCCTCTCTTTACAACACACATTAGAGGTTTAAGATTTCAGAGAATAGTTCAGAAGAATGTATTTTTACCGTGTCTTCAGATGAGAGCTCTCGGACAGGATCAGGAAGGTTGGTCCAAAAAAGATGAGTAGTCTTGTCTTTTCAGTGGATCCAATGGATCTACTTAAATTTTAATTTTAGCACAAAAACAAAGTCTAATATTCTCAAAAAAGAGCTAAACTCTGAAAAAAATCCAAAGGCAACAAGACAACAAATGTAAACTCTGCTAAAATCTGCAAAGTCTTCTTTCTTCGTCTGTACAAGAGACTTTATAGTCCTGAATGATGGGAGGTCTTTAATCTCATTCTATCAAAAGAGTCCACAAATTTGCATATTTTAAGACAAGACATCTTATTGGTGAAACAGTCACATCATCACGTTTATTAGAATTTCAGGCAGCAACGCTCAGAGTCTGATGTCCAAATAAGGTAACATGATAGTTAGAGCTGATGTGAATTAAAGTTGAACCAAAGGTGAAGGTGCTCAGGAAAAATGTCAGTTCTGCTTTTAGATGGACACAACATGTCTTTCATAAGAGATGCTCTTATACAACTTCTGCTTTTAGATGGACACAACATGTCTTTCATAAGAGATGCCGTTATACAACTTCTGCTTTTGGGAGAGGCCCCAACATGTCTTTAGCTGTGAAGATACGCCAGTATATCCAGCACAGTGAGCTGTAAAAGCACTGTTAAATATGTTTCATGTAACTCTGCTGTCTATTGCATCTTCAGTCCCGTCGCTTCTGTCATCCGTCTCACTGAATCAATCATGTCTCACCGAGCTGCGCTTGTGGCTCCATCTCCTCTCGAACTGGAATGGTATCTCTTTCTTTTACGATGACCAGCTGACCAACTCCCTTGACATTCAGCTCTACACTGATGCTGCTCCCTCTGCCGGTTTTGGGGGTTTCTACAATGGTAGATGGTTAGCATCAGAATGGCCCCCAGAGCTCACGAACAATTGCGAGGTCGCTTCATCCGCCCTCTTCGAAATCTACCCCATAGTAGCCACCGGCGACACGAATGGTCCAGTACATCCATCCTCATACACTCAGATAATCTTTCAGTAGTCGATATCATTAACAAAGGTCGTTCCAACTCCATTTCAATCATGCCATCATCAGATCACCACTCGGTCCTGGTTTCATCAACACTTACGCCAAATACTCTCATTATCCGGTTTATCGCCTACGCATTACTCTGGGCACTCTTTTTGGATCGGTGCTGCTACTTCAGCTTCCCGTAACGGCATACCCGAGCACTTCATTCAAATTATGAGCCATTGGGCCTCGTTAACGTATAACCGATATATCCGCTCAGACCTCAACAATCTAAGATCCACACAAGCACGTCTCAAATGATTGGAGGTTTTTGGGGGTTCGTCGCTCCCCGGGCGCAGCAGCAGATCCTTCATCCGACCTCCCCACACCGCATCCAGAATCTCTGTATCAAGACCACTCCTCATCAATTATACACAATTCATTCTATTCTGTCAATAAATCTGTTAAATCGTATCTCATCGGTGATGTGTTCCTTGCTCGTGAAATGATTCAGGGACTTCAAAATGGATTCATCTTTAATTTTTTTGTGTTCTTGTTCTAATCTTTTAATGTTTTCTTCTAATTCAGATCGTGTTTTCTCATGTTCTTTTTTCAGTCTGGAAGATAGAGATATTGTTCTCCCTCTACAGCCTTAGCTGCATCCCATAATGTAGATACGGAAACCTCTCTGTTATCGTTATGGTCCTTTATACTTTGTACTATCGCTGGGTTGTTTAACAGTGAAACATTCAACGTCCATTGTTTAGTTGGTTTTCCTGGGGTTAAGCTGATTGACAAAATAACCAGCTATTGGTCTGAGACGGTTGTGGGTTCGATATGGCAGTTGATTACTTTATAAGCATCTTGTTTTGAGACACAAAAGAAATCTATTCTGGAGTAACTTTCATGTACTCCTGAGAAATGTGTATAGTCTCTCTCTGTATTGTGTTTTAGGCACCATATGTCCACAAGTCCCAATTCCACCATCATACTGCATAATGACTTGGATTTTAGTGTTTGAGCCCTTTGTTTGAATGGACTTTCATCTACTTTTGAATTTACAACACAGTTGAAATCCCCTCCCACTAAGTTTCAGCGCTGTCCTGAAAAACTCTGTTATGAAGGTTGTTGTGGTTGCCTGAAGAGAATGTTACCAAGCCACTGGAAGTCTACCAGATGAAAGTTCATTTTTTTGGTGCCATATCATCTCCAAGCATTGCCAACTTTGCCTTGTAGCTAACAGGCAATTATGTTTCAGTCAAGTACAACATGGAGGTACTTGACACAATGAAGCATAGCTTCTATGTTGATGATTGTCTCAAGTCTGTGGCCTCTGTGAGCCAAGCGATCAAACTGACAAAGTAACTCAGGGAGACATGCTCTCAAGGAGGCTTTACTCTTAGCAAATGGGTGAGCAACAGCCACAAAGTACTCACAATTGTTCCTGAGTCACAGAACCAAACTGGTGAAGCAGCTTGATTTGGACAAAGACAAACCATCTCTTGAAAGTCTGCCAGGTATCCAGTGGAGCATCCAAAAGGACACATTTACCTTCAAGCTTCCTGTCAAAGGCAGAGAGGAGTTATTCTTCAGTTCCACCTATGACACACTGGGTTTTCTTTCACCATTTATTCTCAAAGCCAAGCAAATCCTACAGAGGCTGTGCATGCGGATGGGATGATATTATTCCAGAGGAGCTTTCAAGGCTGTGACAAAAAGGATCACGGAGCTGGATCAGCTGAACGGATTTGAAGTGGACAGGTGCATGAAGCCACAATGTTTTGGACCTGTATGGACTGCTGAGCTGCATCATTTCTGTGACATGAGTGAGTCAGTATATGGCACTGTAAGCTACTTGAGACTCGTAAATAACATGGGAGATGTTCATGTTACCTTTGTACTGGGGAAATCCAGAGTAACTCCTCTGAAACTGATCACAATCCAAAGGCTCAAGCTTGCAGCTCCAACACTTGCTGTGAAGGTGGACACAATGCTACAAAAGGAGCTAATATGGAGCTGCAGGACTCTACTTTTCTTCACACTGCTGATGTGAAGACAAGTTGAACCAGAGGTGAAGGCGCCTGGGACAAATGTCACTTCTGTTTTTAGATGGACACAATATGTCTTTCATAAGAGATGGCCTAATATCACTTCTGTTTTTAGATGGACACAATATGTCTTTCATAAGAGATGGCCTAATATCACTTCTGTTTTTAGATGGACACAACATATCTAGGTGTGAAGAAACTGTACTGAAAGCTGTAAACGGTCACTTGAGGGTCAGAGCAGATGCTGCTTCCTGTTTTCCTCACAGTGGAAAGTCTCTAACATACACAGTAAAAGTTTTTATCAATATCTCTAAAAAAGCTTACTATTAAAAACGGTATCAAATAGATTATACCAGTAAAAATCATTACTTCCCAAGCATTTCACTTTTACTTTCACAGCACTCATATAAATGCAACAACTTATGCAAATGACAGTTTGAAGACAGTTCTCTGAGAGTGACATGACCAAAGAGTGTCTTAGAAACCCTGACACCTTCTACTCTTCCTCCCAGTGTACAGAAGGTATAGCTTAAAGAGAACTGTGGAGCTCACACAGCCCTGAGCGGCTTCATAAGCGTTTCTCCGCTTTACTCTGGCATCGCTCAGTAGGTACACCTCTTAATCCCGAAATTCAGGCGTTTATTTCAGACTTATTTACACAGGTGTATAAAACCAAGCCCCTAGCCATGCAGTTTGCATTACAAACATTAGTGAAAGTCATTCTGAAGAGCTCAGTGAATTCAAGTGTGGTACGGTCATAGGATGCCATCTTTGTAATAAATCATTTCCTAAAATGTCTTTCTCTGCTAGGGGACATGTTAACATTATGTGTTTGGTTAGTAATATACAGTGGGGGAAGCACTCAAAGCCTTTATCTAGATCAACTGGTGTGACTTTCTGGCCCAGTAATAAACCGGTTTGAGCCCTACTTAAAGGACAGGGACGACTTTGTGTCAATAGCATTAGGGGAGCAGGCAATGTTTTAGGAGTGTATCCCTTTTAGAGAGAGAAGGCGCATTGTGATGACATCAGAGTGTGTGTGCAGCTGAAGCGGGAGAGACAAGTATGGAGTAGTTAGCAGACAAAGAGTGTAAATATTCAGCTTATGTTTCCATAAATAAATATACAGCATCATACGCCTGAAGTGTCCGTCTACTGTTTATTCCACGGCTGTGTGGTTTACCTGGGTCATTGAACGTGAAGAGAACATTAATTGTTTCAGCCCTGGAAGATAACAGAGTATCTTCCCCTATGCTCCTTGACTACGGTTGGGGAGCCGTAGTCCTGTTTAAGCAATTTGCCAATAGTCTACCTACTATATTGCCCCATTCATAGTCATTTTGTCTCATTCTGAAGAGTGTGAATTCAACTGAAATATGAGTATAACTGCATCCTGGCCCTGAAATCTTCAGGATTAAAGTTAATCTCAACCTTCTTAACTTTTTCTAGCTTGTTTAACAAAACTCCTCTCTTTCTTATGTGAAGCATATTGAATAACAAAACCCCTCAGTGTAGCTTTCAGGCCTTCCCAGGTTCATTCAAATTATTGTTTTACTCAACAATGCTGTAAATGACTTTAATAACTCAGTGTATTCTCAAGTTTAAATAAATGTCACAGGGTGAGTAGTAAAGGTGTGTGTGTCTGCCTGACTTGATTGATACACCTCCCCCCTGATTGAAGGTATGTGTGTAATTAGGCCACAGGTGTGGGTGGTGGAGGCGTTTTCCCTTTTCATTTAAGAGCAGGCAGGAGAGCAGGTGAGAGGGCAGTTGAGCTGACGGTGAGAGAAATGCTGTTGTAGAAAGCGCTAGTCGGACAACTGTCCCAGCAGAGAGGGTGCCTGTTCCAAAGTTGGGGGGTTAGGGTTAGGGCTAACCCCCTAACCCTAACCCTGCCATTATCATTGGGAAACCAGATTCAGACTGTTGAACTCTTTTATACTGATCATCTGGAGTATCTTTTTATCCATTGTTTTAACACTGTTTTTGTAATCAAGAAGTGTTTTATGTCATATCCTCTCTGGGTTTTGTTGTTTGATGTGGCTGCTCCTCAACAGAATAAAAGGTGGTGTTACACACTGTCAGGGTCACTCCACTCAGTGACATACAGCTTGAAGGAAGGAAGGAATGGATGAATGAATATTGATGGCCAATACTATGATTACAATAAAGCATAACAGACAAAACCTTTATTCTAACCCTGTTAACAACAGTCAGCGTTTGTGTATTTGTATTTTATCATTAACCAAGCAAACACAAAAATTAACATTTTTATATCACATGTATTGATCCCATCCAGACATACAGTCTGCTGCACATAGACATCAATGTAAATCCTTCAGTCATAGATGGTGCTGTGATGCTCCGTCACTGACTTCACTACAGCACTTTAATGATTTATACATTTATTTATTGATTTATCAAGTTTACACAACTAAACTCATTTTATTACATGTTCTGCATCAGTTGGACAAAACGAAAAGAACGGGACGATTTACAGTAGAAAAATAAACCCAGTCTGATGGCGCTTCACACCGAACCCGAACCCTAACCCAGTCTGATGGCGCTTCACACCGAACCCGAACCCTAACCCTAACCCAGTCTGATGGCGCTTCACACCGAACCCTAACCCTAACCCAGTCTGATGGCGCTTCACACCGAACCCGAACCCTAACCCTAACCCAGTCTGATGGCGCTTCACACCGAACCCTAACCCTAACCCAGTCTGATGGCGCTTCACACCGAACCCTAACCCTAACCCAGTCTGATGGCGCTTCACACCGAACCCGAACCCTAACCCAGTCTGATGGTGCTTCACACCGAACCCTAACCCTAACCCTAACCCAGTCTGATGGCGCTTCACACCGAACCCTAACCCTAACCCAGTCTGATGGCGCTTCACACCGAACCCTAAGCCTAACCCAGTCTGATGGCGCTTCACACCGAACCCTAACCCTAACCCAGTCTGATGGCGCTTCACACCGAACCCTAACCCTAACCCAGTCTGATGGCGCCTCACACCGAACCCTAACCCTAACCCAGTCTGATGGGGCTTCACACCGAACCCTAACCCTAACCCAGTCTGATGGCGCTTCACACCGATCCCTAACCCTAACCCAGTCTGATGGCGCTTCACACCGAACCCTAACCCTAACCCAGTCTGATGGTGCTTCACACCGAACCCGAACCCTAACCCAGTCTGATGGCGCTTCATACCGAACCCTAACCCTAACCCAGTCTGATGGCGCTTCACACCGAACCCTAACCCTAACCCAGTCTGATGGCGCTTCACACCGAACCCTAACCCATCAAACACAGTTTACTTTACATACATCTTTATGAATCACACATTTAGAGGGAAAAAGAAAGACAATAATACACATAGGACAGGAAACAAGCATCCTTCTTTTTTAATCTAATTTTTGTTACAATCCTTTTCTTTTCCGAGGGGAAGGTGAATGACAGCAACAAGCTAACACAACTTCAATTTAGGACAAATAAGATTTAAAACTGTTTTACCTAACCCTTTAATTTCCATCTGATGCAGCGACTCAAACAGCTGCTGTTCACATGTTAATCTTTATGTTTTAATTATGAGAATATTCAGTAGAATCAGAAACAGCTTTATTATCATTGATCAAAAGCAACAAACTGCAACATCATCAAACGTTCAAATGAAATAAAAATACAAACATGAACATAAAAAGAAAGCAAAATGTAAAGAGAGAAGATCCAGATGTTTGTGATGTTACATAATATGTAACATCACAAACATCTGGATACATAATACATATTATGTATTGATCCCATCCAGACAGACAGTCTGCTGCACATAGACATCAATGTAAATCCTGCACACAGTCATAGATGGTGCTGTGATGCTCCGTCACTGACTCCACTACAGCACTTTAATGATTTATACATTTATTTATTGATTTATCAAGTTTACACAACTGAACTCATTTTATTACATGTTCTGCATCAGTTGGACTAAACTCTGCTCTCTCTTACTTTGCAACTTTGCAGTTAAGGTTACTCTGCTTTCCCGCACTCTCCAAGATGAAGACCCTCTTACAGTCAGGCAGAGGAGGAAATGTACCCTGACCGTTATAAATTTTCTTTATCTTGAATATTTCATAGGGGGGGATGAGCACTTCTTGCTCCGTTGTTTGAAAGATTGGATAATGCTTCAGGTAGGCTCCTAAACAGGTCCTAACTTGAAAGCAGGTCTCTCTACCAAAGGCATAAAGGTCTCTTCTGAAAGAGCTGGAGGCAAACGTACCAAACCGAATCAAGCTGTTAACTTTGCCGGTGAACACTATTCCAGTTCTTCTAAAAGTAGTGTGACAGCCTTGATGGTCTTTCAGGATTTGTATGGCAGAAGTCAGCCAGTAATGTAAAGAGTGGAATTTGAAAGAGCTGCTGTAGGTTTTCTTACTGGTTCGGACTGCTTTATTGAATTGTGAATAAATGTCGTTAGATGAATAAGCACAGATTGCTCGTAAGTGGTTTTTGTCGAGAGCCTTATCCACTGCGTCTTTAGGTTTGTTTGAACACTTTTCTGCATTTATCCAGGCCTGTTTAAATGCTCCGTTAAACTCTTTTTTGAAGTATTTTTTGTTGACCTTGTTTGCCATTTCCTTCTTGCATCCACGGTACATGTCGTCAACAGCTTCAGGAACCATGTCCAGTGGAACTGATTGAGAGGCCTGGAGGGCAGAAGAAGAAAGAACAGGTGATGTTACACAACAAAGATTTTATGATTTATCAAAGTAACGTGTAGAAATGACAGTAAAGTAGTAAATCCAGGTTGAAGTGTGAATGTTTTCTGCTGCTACTGAACGTGTTTCATTGTTTAGCGGTCTGATATCTGCTGCTAGTCACACTCACGCTTTCCTGACTGGGCTTTTTGGAGCCTGGTTAAAGTCAGAGAAAGATCCTGGAGTGTGTTTAATCCAGAGAAACAGTTGATGAACATTGAAGTGAAAGCAGCATGTTTGACTAACTGTAAGCAAACACTGAACACAGGCCCCTCCCCTTTCCTCCTCACAGGCCCCTCCCCTTCCTCCTCACAGCCCCCTCCCCTTCCTCCACACAGGCCCCTCCCCTTCCTCCTCACAGACCCCTTCCTCCTCACAGCCCCCCCTTCCTCCTCACAGGCCCCTCCCCTTTCCTCCTCACAGGCCCCTCCCCCTTTCCATGTTTGACTAACTGTAAGCAAACACTGAACACAGGACTGAGGATGTGAACTGTGCACGTTGAGCCGTGCTTTAACACTTTGTGTGTGTTTATCCTCCTGCTCGGAAACATCATTACGTTTGTTTCCACCGTGACTAAACTCTTTAGTAGTAAATTGTAGTATCTGTTGTATAAAGACAATAAGACTGAACGTTAAGACTTGACTGCGACTGCAGCAGAAGGTGCTACTCACCACAAGCTGCAGGAATCCTACAGCAACAAGGCCGACGGTGACGAAGATTAGGCAGGAACGATCCATCTCTGCAGTCAGGAGAACAGCTGGACCACATGAACACACACAAATCAAACGTCAGGCTGAAGAAAGGTTCAGTAATATTTCTACTGGACAACATAACATCTAAAATATAGCCTATCATTTAAAAGATGATCTTATAAAGATCCAGGGTCCGTCAAATGATTGTATTTCTTATCTTTTCTGTTCAGCTCTTGTAAAACCCTGCAGATGAAGGTGTAAGGGTGACAAACTCAGGATTATCAGACACTGTGTCAATGGGTTAAATCTTATTTCCTGTGTGCAGTTTGTGGAGATGACAGATTAGAAGTTGAGCATACTGTTGTAGTGAACTTTCTTAAAATGTACTTTATATGATAAAATGATTTGTGCAAACCTATTTCCTGAGAATATTGATCACATCCATATCTAATGTTACAGTTTATTTGGTCATGAAGAACCTACATTAGTTATCCTGTAAAACCAGCCTTTTGTGAACTATAAACTTAAAGTAAAATGTTTTTAAAAAGTGAGCCTGGATTCAGAAGGTAAAAGCTGGAACTCTGGAAGGATAATGTCTTTCATGATAAACTGCTTGTGATGTTTTTTGGGGGATGAGTGTCTTATAAACCCCGTCATTTTTATAGCAGTCTGTTCCAGATGAGCTGTAATACCATTTCTTATAACTCCGTCCAATACTGCATAGTAAAATACAACACGAACGTCTGCTCGGCTCCACAGACTCGATGAAATAGTTGTCAGGCTGGATTCTTGTACAATAACTTGAGTTGTTAACTGGTTCTAATGACTCCAGAAATCTAACTAAAGGTGAATGTGGAGCCTCGTCTACGACTCCCGGACGGGTCGCTCCTAATGGTGGAAGAGACCCTGCCCAACCATGACAGTGTCTGCTCCCTGCATTAACACTCATAGGCTGCTCCCTCTCTTTACAACACACATTAAGATTTCAGAGAATAGTTCAGAAGAATGTATTATTACCGTGTCTCAGATGAGGGCTCTCGGACAGGATCAGGAAGGTTGGTCCAAAAAAGATGAGTAGTCTTGTCTTTTCAGTGAATCCAATGGATCTACTTAGATTTTAATTTTAGCACAAAAACAAAGTCTAATATTCTCAAAAAAGAGCTAAACTCTGAAAAAAATCCAAAGACAACAAGACAACAAATGTAAACTCTGCTAAAATCTGCAAAGTCTTCTTTCTTCGTCTGTACAAGAGACTTTATTGTCCTGAATGATGGGAGGTCTTTAATCTCATTCTATCAAAAGAGTCCACAAATTTGCATATTTTAAGACAAGACATCTTATTGGTGAAACAGTCACATCATCACGTTTATTAGAATTTCAGGCAGCAACGCTCAGAGTCTGATGTCCAAATAAGGTAACATGATAGTTAGAGCTGATGTGAATTAAAGTTGAACCAAAGGTGAAGGTGCTCAGGAAAAATGTCAGTTCTGCTTTTAGATGGACACAACATGTCTTTCATAAGAGATGCTCTTATACAACTTCTTCTTTTAGATGGACACAACATGTCTTTCATAAGAGATGCCGTTATACAACTTCTTCTTTTAGATGGCCCCAACATGTCTTTCATAAGAGATGCTCTTATACAACTTCTTCTTTTAGATGGACACAACATGTCTTTAGGTGTGAAGATACACTAGTATATCCAGCACAGTGAGCTGTAAAAGCACTGTTAAATATGTTTCATCTGACATCTTCAGGGGGCCAAGTCTGTTGTCCATCTGTTTTTTTTTATTGACTTGTCCTAACCCAACCCCGATCAGCTGAAGGCTCTGGACCCCATGGTGGTTAAGGTGGCAGATGGGGCAGAGAGCTGGTTGGCAGAAGAGGATCGGAGAGTTCGGGACGGTGTGTAGATGTGAATAAGTTCAGAGAGATATGATGGAGCCAGGTTGGGAAGGGTTAGGGTTGGGGGAGGGGGTGATGGAGCCAGGTTGTGAAGGGTCTTGAACGTGAGGAGTAGAATCTTAAAGTCAAAGCAGGATTTGATAGTGTCGTGGAAATTCTGTGCTCTTGGTGAAGAATGAAATAGAGACTTCTGCCGGCCGACAAGGTTTCATTTTCTTTGGTCAATCAACAAGCGAGCAGTTTCAGAATGAAGAGAGACCCCGAGCATGGGGAAACTTGAACATTTATACCTGAGGGAAAGGCCCACCTCTGGGGTGTGTTTAATGTCCTATGTCTGCTGTGGGGTCGGCCTCTTACCTACGGTGTGATTCCACACTCTTTCGTCTTTTGCAGGTATCGGCACCGACCCCCTGAAGTGTGAAATTAAGAGGTCTAGGCAACATAATATAAAATACACAAGGGTTTGAATGGGTGTCTCAGGTAGTAGAAATGCAAAGGAATTGAATTTACAATTACATTTAAAAGTGTGATATCTTGGTGAGAAGGTGGGAGGTTGGGTATTTTACAAAGGAGTTGAAATTACTATTTCAATAGGGAGCCAGTGAAGCTGCTGCAGGACGCCCCGCCCCCCCGGATCCCCATTGCCTTAAATTTGTTTTTTTTTAAATTTTATTTTGTATTATTATGAATTATTATATTTTTATTTTCCATAAGTGTGACTTAGCCTTTGTTAGGGTTAGGTTTGTTTAGTTCTTAGTCTATTTCAGATTTTGGTGCACTGGCCTGGGAGCGTGCAGTCCATTGCTTGCCCCCCCCCCCCTCCACCTCTCTGGAAAATAAAGGTTAAAAGAACAAGTTTCTGTTTTTTGTTATTTTTGGGTTTTTAAATAAAGTTGTTTTTTCCCCCAAAAAAGTGAAGATCACTGAAGTCCACCAAAAACCTGTGCAATATGTCATGACTTGTTATTTGTTGTTTGTGTGTAAGGGTTAGGGTTAGGGGTAGAGTTAGGGGTAGAGTTAGGGTTAGGGTAACCCTAACCCTAACCCTACCATGGACCAGACACAGATGCAGCTCAGGATAAACCTTGTGAAGTGATATTCGGTATACAGTTTGTAATTGACCTTTAATTAAGTACAAATATCATAATGATGCAGATGTTTGTGTTTTAGTCTTTTATTTTTATTTGTTAAATTTTAGGTGATGTTGTGTGGAGGTTGATCTGTTGACTGGACTGTGTAAAAAAAGAGTTATGGTTAGTGGGAGGAAAAATTATTCATGAAAAAAACAAGATGAAAGTCTGTAAATGAGTTTTCTTGCTCCAGATTCTCTCCACTCTCCCCCCCAGGACAGGGATCCGGATGCGGCCTGTGGTTATACTTAAGGTGAGTAATTGCATTATTGGGGTGGAGTGTAGGTGACAGTAGGGTCCGAGGTCCACCTTCCCCAATGCTGCACTCTTTGTATGTATATGGCCTTATGTATAGCTGTTGTCCTTTGTGTATTCGATGTGTGGTGACTTAATTGAAGTTGTATTATTGTTCTTTAGATATGTGGAGAGGGTTGGGTATCAAGCAGGAACTCAAATAGAGGCTTTTATTAAAACGGTAATGAACAAAAGGCGCCTCAATCGAGGGGAAAAAAGCAGGAGAAAAGGTGAACTAATCTTAGGAGCTCTGATAAACTAAATAGCAAAAAGTCAAACAAAAATCACTCTTCCGAGGAATAAACACATAACCTAAACTATGAACAATGACTAACTATGACAGGACGCTTGTTCTCTGGACGACGGACAAGACACACTCGCACAGGACAAAGGGAGACGCAGACTATAAGCACACATGGAGGGAAATGGGGAACAGGTGAACACAATCAGGAATCAGGGAAGACAATCAGACAGGTGACACATGAGGAAGGGCAAGGCACCTGAAACGAGAGGAGAGTTAATACCAAAATAAAACAGGAAGTCACAAAACAAACATGGAGACAGGACAAAAACTCAACTTAACATTACTGGTGTAACATTGGGGTTAGAGTCTGGCACTGGCCTACTGTCCTGAGTGTGAAAGAGGTCTTGGGTCCCAGGCAGAGTGAAGAGGGCGGCATGGAGGAGGTCACCACACGGTCTAAAATATATTTAAAAAATAAAATAAAATTATTACATTTTTAAAAAAAGAATAAAAACGGATAGTTAGAAACGGGGGGAGGGGGAAGTGGTCCAGACGATATGGATAAATGAATATTTAAAACACATGAATAATTAAATAAATACATACATAAATAAATAAATAGATAAAATCATGAACATAAGTTGAAAAATTCATAAAAAGTGAAATATATAAATAAAAAAAAAAAAAAAAAAAAAAAAAAAAAAAAATATATATATATATATATATATATATATATATATATATATATATATATATATATATATATATATCATAAATATATGAAAAATATAATCAATCAATTTTTATTTATAAATCCCAGCAGAGTCATGTGAAGGCTCTTTCCACATAGAACCCTAACCCTCAGAACCAGACTCAGAGTGGGAGAACATCTTTTAACAGGAAGAACCCTCAGAACCAGACTCAGAGTGGGAGAACATCTTTTAACAGGAAGAACCCTCAGAACCAGACTCAGAGTGGGAGAACATCTTTTAACAGGAAGAACCCTCAGAACCAGACTCAGAGTGGGAGAACATCTTTTAACAGGAAGAACCCTCAGAACCAGACTCAGAGTGGGAGAACATCTTTTAACAGGAAGAACCCTCAGAACCAGACTCAGAGTGGGAGAACGTCTTTTAACAGGAAGAACCCTCAGAACCAGACTCAGAGTGGGAGAACGTCTTTTAACAGGAAGAACCCTCAGAACCAGACTCAGAGTGGGAGAACGTCTTTTAACAGGAAGAACCCTCAGAACCAGACTCAGAGTGGGAGAACGTCTTTTAACAGGAAGAACCCTCAGAACCAGACTCAGAGTGGGAGAACATCTTTTAACAGGAAGAACCCTCAGAACCAGACTCAGAGTGGGAGAACATCCTTTAACAGGAAGAACCCTCAGAACCAGACTCAGAGTGGGAGAACATCCTTTAACAGGAAGAACCCTCAGAACCAGACTCAGAGTGGGAGAACATCTTTTAACAGGAAGAACCCTCAGAACCAGACTCAGAGTGGGAGAACATCTTTTAACAGGAAGAACCCTCAGAACCAGACTCAGAGTGGGAGAACATCTTTTAACAAGAAGAACCCTCAGAACCAGACTCAGAGTGGGAGAACATCTTTTAACAGGAAGAACCCTCAGAACCAGACTCAGAGTGGGAGAACATCTTTTAACAGGAAGAACCCTCAGAACCAGACTCAGAGTGGGAGAACGTCTTTTAACAGGAAGAACCCTCAGAACCAGACTCAGAGTGGGAGAACGTCTTTTAACAGGAAGAACCCTCAGAACCAGACTCAGAGTGGGAGAACGTCTTTTAACAGGAAGAACCCTCAGAACCAGACTCAGAGTGGGAGAATGTCTTTTAACAGGAAGAACCCTCAGAACCAGACTCAGAGTGGGAGAACATCTTTTAACAGGAAGAACCCTCAGAACCAGACTCAGAGTGGGAGAACATCCTTTAACAGGAAGAACCCTCAGAACCAGACTCAGAGTGGGAGAACGTCTTTTAACAGGAAGAACCCCTCAGAACCAGACTCAGAGTGGGAGAACGTCTGCCTGGACCGGTTGGAGTAGAGAGGAGAGAGAGGAAGGAGAGGAGAGAGAAGCACATTGAAGGTCCGGGACTGGAATCTGTCATCCGGACGTCTACAATAAATACAAAATGTGTAAAACAGTCAAGTCAGTAACTGACCACACAAAGACTAAAACACTGATTCAAACATGCAGTAAGACCAGGCATAGTTCATATTCTTGTCTGGACTACCGGGAGGGATAAAATTCATGTGGGGTAAGGGAGGGGAGAAGGGTAAAATAATATTAAAAGAGTAATAAAATAATATATTTATTAATAAAACCAAGCACAATTTTATTATATAAAAAAAATATATATATGTGGTAACTAAAAGATAATAAAATGATTTTGAAGAAAAGGAAGACCATGTGGTGACCAACAGATGTCATTAGCCTGTGTGTCCATATCCTTTCCGCCCTCTTCCTCTGCCCACAAGTCCAAATATTATTTACCTCCAAACCGGAGATGATGAGGCAAGGCAGTTTTATTTATATAGCGCATTTCATACACAATGGCAACTCAATGTGCTTTATATAAAACAGAAAAACATGTAATTTAAGAAACATTAAAACATACAACATATAATTCTGTTTAACAGAATGGTGCACGCTTTTCATGCGGTGCGAATAAGTGGTTATAGAAGGAATACGGGGTGTTGGTGGGGTTGGTTGGGAATGGATCTGGGACAACCGTGGGATAGGGAGAGGGATACAGACCCAGGTTCGGGTAGGGGTTAGGATGGATAATAGGGTCTAGGATGGGATGGAGGTTGGGGTTAGGGTTAGGGGTTAGGTAAGTGAAAAGAAACCGTGTCCCACCAAGGTGGATACCCGGGAGTGCACGGTCCATCTACCCCCGTTGGTCTGTCCCCCTGATCACCTTTGCCTTTTTTATACCTTATTTGTTGTTACATCCATGTCTGTGTGCTCCTAGTGTCTCCTCCCTTCCTCCCTGTGTCTCCTCCCCTCCCTGTGTCTCCTCCCCTCCCTGCGTCTCCTCCCCTCCTCCCTGTGTCTCCTCCCTTCCTCCCTGTGTCTCCTCCCCTCCCTGTGTCTCCTCCCCTCCCTGTGTCTCTCCCTCCTTCCTGGGGGCGGGCCCCAGACGCAGGCTGCTGCTGCTGCAGGATACACACCTGAGGCTCATCTGCTCATCACCCCACTGCTCAAAGACACCAGCCCTCCACTCATTCATCACCAGATCTTTACAGTTCACCACTTGGTAACTTTGTCAGGGTCAGGGTTCCTCACGGCTTCTTACTCGTGATCTCAAGTATTCAGTGTCCTCTAGTCTCCTGTGTATTTGTCCCCAGCCTTTTTCACTCCTCCGTGTTTTTTGCTCCTGTGTCTCCTGCCTCGTTTTGACCCGGACTCCCTTTGCTCCCAGATTCCCTGCCCTGCCAGCAAGCAGCTGCTCTGGACCCTCCCCGGACCTTCTCCTCCACCACATCACCGTGTCCTTGCCTGCCTGCCCTCCTGTGTCCTCCAGCTCCCTCTCCTGCTCTCCAGCCTCTAACCTCCCCTGTGGATTCAATGAAGTCCGTATTGTGAGTTTACTCAGTGTCTGCCTTCTTGGTCCACCAGCCACCTGTTGGCACAGTTTTAGTAGCTGTCCTGATGTTCCCTTCGTGACTACATATTCTGTGAAATCTCAAAAGAAAAACATTTATTAATTGGAAACAAAAACATTAGCTAATTGGGAACTCTGAAATTAGACCTAGACGTTTTTACATGTTGCCAAAAATCCATAAGGACCCAGCTTAGTGGAGCAAGCCATTTGTAATCCCCCCTGGTAGACCAATAGTCTCTGATTGCAGCAGTGAAACCTACAGAACTGCAGAGTACTTGGACTTTTCTTTTAATCCCCTATCCACAATGCACCCGAGTTAGTTAAAAGATAAACATGATGTCATTGATAAGTTAAAAGTTTACATATTCTGGCAGATTCGATCGTCTTTACTATCGACATTGATCGTCTCTACACAAATAGACACCAGAGAGGACATTCAAGCTGTGGAAAACATTTAAAAAAAGACCAGACAAAGAATTATTCTAATTTTTAGAAATTAGCTGAACTAAAAATAATTTTGAATTCAATGGTGAGTATTTTTTACAAATTAAGGGGACAGCTATGGGCAATAATACGCCCCTGCTTATGCCAATATTTTTATTGGTCATTGGGAAGCAGGCGCCTCTCTGTAATAAAAGACCCTTATTATCGTTATTTAGACAACGTGTGGGGCATCTGGACACATTCAGAAGAGGATTTCCAGTTATTTCTGAACACTTAATAACTTCAATTCATCTATAAGATTAAAACACACCTTAAGCCACAATTAAACTGACTTTCTGGACACAACATTCAAAGGACCCAAATTTAATGAGACTAATAGACTGGATATTAAAGAACCTGACACACATGCTTTACTCCACAAATCCAGCTTTCACCACAAACACACATTTGCAGGTCTGATTAAATCACAGTTACTTATGTTCCATAGGATCAGCACACTGCATTCAGACCTCCTCCAGGCCTCTAGGGTGCTCTTCTCTGCACTATCTAGCAGAGGGGACTCTAGGACCGTCCTTAGAGACCGTTCCAAAACGTTCCTCCAAATGAAACCCATTCAGGTGTCCACCATCATTCCTTTGGTCACCACATATTCTGCCCCCACAGTGAAGCTGGTTAGAGATATCAGAAATAACTTTGAAACTCTCATAAAAGGAAAGAGACTTCTCAGTGATTGTAGGATCATTGCTGCATTCAGAAGGAACAAAAACTTAAAGGATCACCTGGTGAGAGCCACAATTAAACCAATCCAAATTCCCAAAAAGAAGCACATGAATGATTTCTTTAAACAGCTGAGGTGGGTATCAAACAGACACAATAAAAACATCTTCAAAGTTTACAATCAGAGAAATATCAAATCCAAACATTGTGTGTGTCAGTTGTAAACAATGTGGCCTTCAATATGTTGGAGAGACAGGAAACACAATCCATACCAGATTCACACAACACAGATATAACATGTTGAGAAAGAAAGACTCCCACACTCAGCTGGTTAAACACTTTATTCAGCACGATTGGTCTACAGAGCCTCTGCCCTCGAATCAAACCCAAACCCTGGCCCAGAGGCAGAGAGCAGAACGAACATGGATTCATAAAATGAACACCAGATTCCCAAAGGGCTTAAATGAAAAGTAAACGAGGGATAAAGGATGAGCTGTTGCAGGTCCGGATGGAGCATGCATAAGAAAACTTTTCAGCGACCGCAGCGCGGTCGCGGAAAATTTTTGCCTAATCCTAACCCTAACCCTAACCCTAACCCTAACACTAACCCTAATTGATAACCCTAACCCTAACCCTAATTGATAACCCTAACACTAACCCTAATTGATAACCCTAACCCTAATTGATAACCCTAATTGATAACCCTAACCGATAACCCTAATTGATAACCCTAACCCAAACCCTAACCCTAATTGATAACCCTAACCCTAACCCAAACTTCCTAACCGTAACACCTAAATGATTAGGTTTATCAATTAGGGCTAGGGTTAGGGCTAGGGCTAGGTTAGGGCTAGGGCTAGGGCTAGGGCTAGGGCTAGGGTTAGGGCTAGGGCTAGGGTTAGGGTTAGGGTTAGGGTTAGGGTTAGGGTTAGGGTTAGGGTTAGGGTTAGGGTTAGGGTTAGGGTTAGGGTTAGGGTTAGGGTTAGGGTTAGGGTTAGGGTTAGGGTTAGGGTTAGGGTTAGGGTTAGGGTTAGGGTTAGGGTTAGGGTTAGGGTTAGGGTTAGGGTTAGGGTTAGGGTTAGGGTTAGGGTTAGGGTTAGGGTTAGGGTTAGGGTTAGGGTTAGGGTTAGGGTTAGGGTTAGGGTTAGGGTTAGGGTTAGGGTTAGGGTTAGGGTTAGGGTTAGGGTTAGGGTTAGGGTTAGGGTTAGGGTTAGGGTTAGGGTTAGGGTTAGGGTTAGGGTTAGGGTTAGGGTTAGGGTTAGGGTTAGGGTTAGGGTTAGGGTTAGGGTTAGGGTTAGGGTTAGGGTTAGGGTTAGGGTTAGGGTTAGGGTTAGGGTTAGGGTTAGGGTTAGGGTTAGGGTTAGGGTTAGGGTTAGGGTTAGGGTTAGGGTTAGGGTTAGGGTTAGGGTTAGGGTTAGGGTTAGGGTTAGGGTTAGGGTTAGGGTTAGGGTTAGGGTTAGGGTTAGGGTTAGGGTTAGGGTTAGGGTTAGGGTTAGGGTTAGGGTTAGGGTTAGGGTTAGGGTTAGGGTTAGGGTTAGGGTTAGGGTTAGGGTTAGGGTTAGGGTTAGGGTTAGGGTTAGGGTTAGGGTTAGGGTTAGGGTTAGGGTTAGGGTTAGGGTTAGGGTTAGGGTTAGGGTTAGGGTTAGGGTTAGGGTTAGGGTTAGGGTTAGGGTTAGGGTTAGGGTTAGGGTTAGGGTTAGGGTTAGGGTTAGGGTTAGGGTTAGGGTTAGGGTTAGGGTTAGGGTTAGGGTTAGGGTTAGGGTTAGGGTTAGGGTTAGGGTTAGGGTTAGGGTTAGGGTTAGGGTTAGGGTTAGGGTTAGGGTTAGGGTTAGGGTTAGGGTTAGGGTTAGGGTTAGGGTTAGGGTTAGGGTTAGGGTTAGGGTTAGGGTTAGGGTTAGGGTTAGGGTTAGGGTTAGGGTTAGGGTTAGGGTTAGGGTTAGGGTTAGGGTTAGGGTTAGGGTTAGGGTTAGGGTTAGGGTTAGGGTTAGGGTTAGGGTTAGGGTTAGGGTTAGGGTTAGGGTTAGGGTTAGGGTTAGGGTTAGGGTTAGGGTTAGGGTTAGGGTTAGGGTTAGGGTTAGGGTTAGGGTTAGGGTTAGGGTTAGGGTTAGGGTTAGGGTTAGGGTTAGGGTTAGGGTTAGGGTTAGGGTTAGGGTTAGGGTTAGGGTTAGGGTTAGGGTTAGGGTTAGGGTTAGGGTTAGGGTTAGGGTTAGGGTTAGGGTTAGGGTTAGGGTTAGGGTTAGGGTTAGGGTTAGGGTTAGGGTTAGGGTTAGGGTTAGGGTTAGGGTTAGGGTTAGGGTTAGGGTTAGGGTTAGGGTTAGGGTTAGGGTTAGGGTTAGGGTTAGGGTTAGGGTTAGGGTTAGGGTTAGGGTTAGGGTTAGGGTTAGGGTTAGGGTTAGGGTTAGGGTTAGGGTTAGGGTTAGGGTTAGGGTTAGGGTTAGGGTTAGGGTTAGGGTTAGGGTTAGGGTTAGGGTTAGGGTTAGGGTTAGGGTTAGGGTTAGGGTTAGGGTTAGGGTTAGGGTTAGGGTTAGGGTTAGGGTTAGGGTTAGGGTTAGGGTTAGGGTTAGGGTTAGGGTTAGGGTTAGGGTTAGGGTTAGGGTTAGGGTTAGGGTTAGGGTTAGGGTTAGGGTTAGGGTTAGGGTTAGGGTTAGGGTTAGGGTTAGGGTTAGGGTTAGGGTTAGGGTTAGGGTTAGGGTTAGGGTTAGGGTTAGGGTTAGGGTTAGGGTTAGGGTTAGGGTTAGGGTTAGGGTTAGGGTTAGGGTTAGGGTTAGGGTTAGGGTTAGGGTTAGGGTTAGGGTTAGGGTTAGGGTTAGGGTTAGGGTTAGGGTTAGGGTTAGGGTTAGGGTTAGGGTTAGGGTTAGGGTTAGGGTTAGGGTTAGGGTTAGGGTTAGGGTTAGGGTTAGGGTTAGGGTTAGGGTTAGGGTTAGGGTTAGGGTTAGGGTTAGGGTTAGGGTTAGGGTTAGGGTTAGGGTTAGGGTTAGGGTTAGGGTTAGGGTTAGGGTTAGGGTTAGGGTTAGGGTTAGGGTTAGGGTTAGGGTTAGGGTTAGGGTTAGGGTTAGGGTTAGGGTTAGGGTTAGGGTTAGGGTTAGGGTTAGGGTTAGGGTTAGGGTTAGGGTTAGGGTTAGGGTTAGGGTTAGGGTTAGGGTTAGGGTTAGGGTTAGGGTTAGGGTTAGGGTTAGGGTTAGGGTTAGGGTTAGGGTTAGGGTTAGGGTTAGGGTTAGGGTTAGGGTTAGGGTTAGGGTTAGGGTTAGGGTTAGGGTTAGGGTTAGGGTTAG